>NC_080721.1:13281049-13503549 GCF_019097595.1 Hemibagrus wyckioides | reverse complement strand
ATAGGTATGTATTTTAGTCACCTGGTGTGTTTTTGTGTGTATAGGTGTATTTTAGTCACGTGGTGTGTGTGTGTGTGTATAGGTGTGTATTTTAGTCACATGGTGTGTGTGTGTGTGTATAGGTGTGTATTTTAGTCACGTGGTGTGTGTGTGTGTGTGTATAGGTGTGTATTTTAGTCACGTGGTGTGTGTGTGTGTGTGTGTATAGGTGTGTATTTTAGTCACGTGGTGTGTGTGTGTGTGTATAGGTGTGTATTTTAGTCACGTGGTGTGTGTGTGTGTGTGTGTATTTTAGTCACGTGGTGTGTGTGTGTGTGTGTATAGGTGTGTATTTTAGTCACATGGTGTGTGTGTGTGTGTATAGGTGTGTATTTTAGTCACGTGGTGTGTGTGTGTGTGTATAGGTGTGTATTTTAGTCACGTGGTGTGTGTGTGTGTGTGTATAGGTGTGTATTTTAGTCACGTGGTGTGTGTGTGTGTGTGTATAGGTGTGTATTTTAGTCACATGGTGTGTGTGTGTGTATAGGTGTGTATTTTAGTCACGTGGTGTGTGTGTGTGTGTGTGTGTGTATAGGTGTGTATTTTAGTCATGTGGTGTGTGTCTGTGTGTATAGGTGTGTATTTTATTCACCTGGTGTGTGTGTGTGTGTGTATAGGTGTGTATTTTAGTCACGTGGTGTGTGTGTGTGTGTATAGGTGTGTATTTTAGTCACCTGGTGTGTGTGTGTGTGTGTGTATAGGTGTGTATTTTAGTCACGTGGTGTGTGTGTGTGTGTGTGTATTTTAGTCACCTGGTGTGTGAGTGTGTGTATAGGTGTGTATTTTAGTCACGTGGTGTGTGTGTGTGTGTGTGTGTGTGTGTGTATAGGTGTGTATTTTAGTCACGTGGTGTGTGTGTGTGTGTGTATAGGTGTGTATTGTAGTCATGTGGTGTGTGTGTGTGTATAGGTATGTATTTTAGTCACGTGGTGTGTGTGTGTATTGGTGTGTATTTTAGTCACGTGGTGTGTGTGTGTGTGTGTGTATAGGTGTGTATTTTAGTCATGTGGTGTGTGTGTGTATAGGTGTGTATTTTAGTCACATGGTGTGTGTGTGTGTATAGGTGTGTATTTTAGTCACATGGTGTGTGTGTGTATAGGTGTGTATTTTAGTCACGTGGTGGGTGTGTGTGTATAGGTGTGTATTTTAGTCACGTGGTGGGTGTGTGTGTGTGTATAGGTGTGTATTTTAGTGAAGTGGTGTGTGTGTGTATAGGTGTGTATTTTAGTCACATGGTGTGTGTGTGTGTATAGGTGTGTATTTTAGTCACGTGGTGTGTGTGTGTATAGGTGTGTATTTTAGTCACATGGTGTGTGTGTGTGTATAGGTGTGTATTTTAGTCACGTGGTGTGTGTGTGTGTGTGTGTGTATAGGTGTGTATTTTAGTCACATGGTGTGTGTGTGTGTGTGTGTGTATAGGTGTGTATTTTAGTCACATGGTGTGTGTGTGTGTGTGTATAGGTGTGTATTTTAGTCACCTGGTGTGTGTGTGTATTTTAGTCACTTGGTGTGTGTGAGTGTGTGTATAGGTGTGTATTTTAGTTACATGGTGTGTGTGTGTATAGGTGTGTATTTTAGTCACATGGTGTGTGTGTGTGTGTATTTTAGTCACCTGGTGTGTGTGTGTGTGTGTATAGGTGTGTATTTTAGTAACGTGGTGTGTGTGTGTGTGTGTATAGGTGTGTATTTTAGTCATGTGGTGTGTGTGTGTGTGTGTGTGTGTGTATAGGTGTGTATTTTAGTCACGTGGTGTGTGTGTGTGTATAGGTGTGTATTTTAGTCACGTGGTGTGTGTGTGTGTGTGTGTATAGGTGTGTATTTTAGTCACGTGTTGTGTGTGTGTGTGTGTATAGGTGTGTATTTTAGTCACGTGGTGTGTGTGTGTGTGTGTATAGGTGTGTATTTTAGTCACGTGGTGTGTGTGTGTGTGTGTGTATAGGTGTGTATTTTAGTCACGTGGTGTGTGTGTGTGTGTATAGGTGTGTATTTTAGTCACGTGGTGTGTGTGTGTGTGTGTGTGTGTATAGGTGTGTATTTTAGTCACGTGGTGTGTGTGTGTGTGTGTGTATAGGTGTGTATTTTAGTCACGTGGTGTGTGTGTGTGTGTATAGGTGTGTATTTTAGTCACGTGGTGTGTGTGTGTGTGTATAGGTGTGTATTTTAGTCACGTGGTGTGTGTGTGTGTGTATAGGTGTGTATTTTAGTCACGTAGTGTGTGTGTGTGTGTGTGTGTGTATAGGTGTGTATTTTAGTCACATGGTGTGTGTGTGTATAGGTGTGTATTTTAGTCACATGGTGTGTGTGTGTATAGGTGTGTATTTTAGTCACGTGGTGTGTGTGTGTGTGTGTGTGTATAGGTGTGTATTTTAGTCACGTGGTGTGTGTGTGTGTGTATAGGTGTGTATTTTAGTCACGTGGTGTGTGTGTGTGTGTATAGGTGTGTATTTTAGTCACGTGGTGTGTGTGTGTGTGTTTGTATAGGTGTGTATTTTAGTCACGTGGTGTGTGTGTGTGTGTGTGTGTGTGTATAGGTGTGTATTTTAGTCACATGGTGTGTGTGTGTGTGTATAGGTGTGTATTTTAGTCACGTGGTGTGTGTGTGTGTGTATAGGTGTGTATTTTAGTCACGTGGTGTGTGTGTGTGTGTGTATAGGTGTGTATTTTAGTCACGTGGTGTGTGTGTGTGTGTGTATAGGTGTGTATTTTAGTCACATGGTGTGTGTGTGTGTGTATAGGTGTGTATTTTAGTCACGTGGTGTGTGTGTGTGTGTGTATAGGTGTGTATTTTAGTCATGTGGTGGGTGTGTGTGTTTGTATAGGTGTGTATTTTAGTCACGTGGTGTGTGTGTGTGTATAGGTGTGTAATTTATTCATGTGGTGTGTGTGTGTGTGTTTGTATAGGTGTGTATATTAGTCACGTGTTGTGTGTGTGTGTGTGTGTATAGGTGTGTATATTAGTCACGTGTTGTGTGTGTGTGTGTTTGTATAGGTGTGTATATTAGTCACGTGTTGTGTGTGTGTGTATAGGTGTGTATTTTAGTCACGTAGTGTGTGTGTGTGTGTGTGTGTGTATAGGTGTGTATTTTAGTCACGTAGTGTGTGTGTGTGTGTGTGTGTGTGTATAGGTGTGTATTTTAGTCACGTGTTGTGTGTGTGTGTATAGGTGTGGATTTTAGTCATGTAGTGTGTGTGTGTGCGTGTGTGTATAGGTGTGTATTTTAGTCACGTAGTGTGTGTGTGTGTATAGGTGTGTATTTTAGTCACATGGTGTGTGTGTGTATAGGTGTGTATTTTAGTCACATGGTGTGTGTGTGTATAGGTGTGTATTTTCGTCATGTGGTGTGTGTGTGTGTATAGGTGTGTATTTTAGTCACGTGGTGTGTGTGTGTGTGTGTATAGGTGTGTATTTTAGTCACGTAGTGTGTGTGTGTGTATAGGTGTGTATTTTAGTCACTTGGTGTGTGTGTGTGTATAGGTGTGTATTTTAGTCACGTGGTGTGTGTGTGTATAGGTGTGTATTTTAGTCACGTGGTGTGTGTGTGTGTATAGGTGTGTATTTTAGTCATGTGGTGTGTGTGTGTGTGTGTGTGTGTGTATAGGTGTGTATTTTAGTCATGTGGTGTGTGTGTGTGTGTGTGTGTGTGTATAGGTGTGTATTTTAGTCACGTAGTGTGTGTGTGTGTGTGTATAGGTGTGTATTTTAGTCACGTGGTGTGTGTGTGTGTATAGGTGTGTATTTTAGTCACGTAGTGTGTGTGTGTGTGTATAGGTGTGTATTTTAGTCACGTAGTGTGTGTGTGTGTGTGTATAGGTGTGTATTTTAGTCACGTGGTGTGTGTGTGTGTGTTTGTATAGGTGTGTATTTTAGTCACGTGGTGTGTGTGTGTGTGTGTGTGTATAGGTGTGTATTTTAGTCACGTGGTGTGTGTGTGTGTGTGTATAGGTGTGTATTTTAGTCATGTGGTGTGTGTGTGTGTGTGTGTATAGGTGTGTATTTTAGTCACGTGGTGTGTGTGTGTGTGTGTGTATAGGTGTGTATTTTAGTCACGTGGTGTGTGTGTGTGTGTGTGTGTATAGGTGTGTATTTTAGTCACGTAGTGTGTGTGTGTGTGTATAGGTGTGTATTTTAGTCACGTGGTGTGTGTGTGTGTGTATAGGTGTGTATTTTAGTCACGTGGTGTGTGTGTGTGTGTATAGGTGTGTATTTTAGTCACGTGGTGTGTGTGTGTGTGTGTGTATAGGTGTGTATTTTAGTCACGTAGTGTGTGTGTGTATAGGTGTGTATTTTAGTCACGTGGTGTGTGTGTGTGTGTGTATAGGTGTGTATTTTAGTCACGTAGTGTGTGTGTGTGTGTATAGGTGTGTATTTTAGTCACGTGGTGTGTGTGTGTGTGTATAGGTGTGTATTTTAGTCACGTGGTGTGTGTGTGTGTGTATAGGTGTGTATTTTAGTCACGTGGTGTGTGTGTGTGTATAGGTGTGTATTTTAGTCACGTAGTGTGTGTGTGTGTGTGTGTGTATAGGTGTGTATTTTAGTCACGTAGTGTGTGTGTGTGTGTGTGTGTGTGTATAGGTGTGTATTTTAGTCACGTGGTGTGTGTGTGTGTGTGTGTGTGTGTATAGGTGTGTATTTTAGTCACGTGGTGTGTGTGTGTGTGTGTGTATAGGTGTGTATTTTAGTCACGTAGTGTGTGTGTGTATAGGTGTGTATTTTAGTCACGTGGTGTGTGTGTGTGTATAGGTGTGTATTTTAGTCACGTAGTGTGTGTGTGTGTGTATAGGTGTGTATTTTAGTCACGTGGTGTGTGTGTGTGTGTATAGGTGTGTATTTTAGTCACGTGGTGTGTGTGTGTGTGTTTGTATAGGTGTGTATTTTAGTCACGTGGTGTGTGTGTGTGTGTGTGTGTGTATAGGTGTGTATTTTAGTCATGTGGTGTTTGTGTGTGTATAGGTGTGTATTTTAGTCACGTAGTGTGTGTGTGTGTATAGGTGTGTATTTTAGTCACGTAGTGTGTGTGTGTGTGTATAGGTGTGTATTTTAGTCACGTAGTGTGTGTGTGTGTGTATAGGTGTGTATTTTAGTCACGTGGTGTGTGTGTGTTTGTATAGGTGTGTATTTTAGTCACGTGGTGTGTGTGTGTGTATAGTTGTGTATTTTAGTCATGTGGTGTTTGTGTGTGTATAGGTGTGTATTTTAGTCATGTGGAGTGTGTGAGTGTGTATAGGTGTGTATTTTAGTCACGTAGTGTGTGTGTGTGTGTGTGTATAGGTGTGTATTTTAGTCACGTGGTGTGTGTGTGTGTATAGGTGTGTATTTTAGTCACGTAGTGTGTGTGTGTGTGTGTATAGGTGTGTATTTTAGTCACGTAGTGTGTGTGTGTGTGTGTATAGGTGTGTATTTTAGTCACGTGGTGTGTGTGTGTGTGTGTATAGGTGTGTATTTTAGTCACGTGGTGTGTGTGTGTGTGTGTGTGTGTATAGGTGTGTATTTTAGTCACGTGGTGTGTGTGTGTGTGTTTGTATAGGTGTGTATTTTAGTCACGTGGTGTGTGTGTGTGTGTGTATAGGTGTGTATTTTAGTCACGTGGTGTGTGTGTGTGTGTGTGTATAGGTGTGTATTTTAGTCACGTGGTGTGTGTGTGTGTGTGTGTGTGTGTGTGTATAGGTGTGTATTTTAGTCATGTGGTGTGTGTGTGTGTATAGGTGTGTATTTTAGTCACGTGGTGTGTGTGTGTGTGTGTGTGTGTATAGGTGTGTATTTTAGTCACGTAGTGTGTGTGTGTGTATAGGTGTGTATTTTATTCACGTAGTGTGTGTGTGTATAGGTGTGTATTTTAGTCACGTAGTGTGTGTGTATAGGTGTGTATTTTAGTCACGTGGTGTGTGTGTGTATAGGTGTGTATTTTAGTCACGTAGTGTGTGTGTGTGTGTGTATAGGTGTGTATTTTAGTCACGTGGTGTGTGTGTGTGTGTATAGGTGTGTATTTTAGTCACGTAGTGTGTGTGTGTGTATAGGTGTGTATTTTAGTCACGTAGTGTGTGTGTGTATAGGTGTGTATTTTAGTCACGTAGTGTGTGTGTATAGGTGTGTATTTTAGTCACGTGGTGTGTGTGTGTATAGGTGTGTATTTTAGTCACGTGTTGTGTGTGTGTGTGTTTGTATAGGTGTGTA
Organism: Hemibagrus wyckioides; assembly: GCF_019097595.1. Classification (NCBI taxonomy): domain Eukaryota; kingdom Metazoa; phylum Chordata; class Actinopteri; order Siluriformes; family Bagridae; genus Hemibagrus; species Hemibagrus wyckioides. Next base: position 13,497,338 of record NC_080721.1, on the reverse strand, counting down.
TTTTAGTCAAGTGGTGTGTGTGTGTGTGTTTGTATAGGTGTGTATTTTAGTCACGTGTTGTGTGTGTGTGTGTGTATAGGTGTGTATTTTAGTCACGTGGTGTGTGTGTGTTTGTATAGGTGTGTATTTTAGTCACGTGGTGTGTGTGTGTGTGTATAGGTGTGTATTTTAGTCACGTGGTGTGTGTGTGTGTGTGTGTGTATAGGTGTGTATTTTAGTCACGTAGTGTGTGTGTGTGTGTGTATAGGTGTGTATTTTAGTCACATAGTGTGTGTGTGTGTATAGGTGTGTATTTTAGTCACGTAGTGTGTGTGTGTGTGTGAATAGGTGTGTATTTTAGTCACGTAGTGTGTGTGTGTGTATAGGTGTGTATTTTAGTCACGTATTGTGTGTGTGTGTGTATAGGTGTGTATTTTAGTCACGTAGTGTGTGTGTGTGTGTGTATAGGTGTGTATTTTAGTCACGTAGTGTGTGTATGTGTGTGTGTGTATAGGTGTGTATTTTAGTCATGTGGTGTGTGTGTGTGTATAGGTGTGTATTTTAGTCACGTAGTGTGTGTGTGTGTGTGTGTGTATAGGTGTGTATTTTAGTCACGTGGTGTGTGTGTGTGTGTTTGTATAGGTGTGTATTTTAGTCACGTGGTGTGTGTGTGTGTGTGTATAGGTGTGTATTTTAGTCACGTAGTGTGTGTGTGTGTGTATAGGTGTGTATTTTAGTCACGTAGTGTGTGTGTGTGTGTATAGGTGTGTATTTTAGTCACATAGTGTGTGTGTGTGTGTATAGGTGTGTATTTTAGTCACGTGGTGTGTGTGTGTGTGTGTGTATAAGTGTGTATTCTAGTCACGTGGTGTGTGTGTGTGTGTGTGTGTGTATAGGTGTGTATTTTAGTCACGTAGTGTGTGTGTGTGTGTATAGGTGTGTATTTTAGTCACGTAGTGTGTGTGTGTGTGTATAGGTGTGTATTTTAGTCATGTGGTGTGTGTGTGTGTGTGTGTGTATAGGTGTGTATTTTAGTCACGTGGTGTGTGTGTGTGTGTGTGTATAGGTGTGTATTTTAGTCACGTAGTGTGTGTGTGTGTGTGTATAGGTGTGTATTTTAGTCACGTAGTGTGTGTGTGTGTGTGTATAGGTGTGTATTTTAGTCACGTAGTGTGTGTGTGTGTATAGGTGGGTATTTTAGTGACGTAGTGTGTGTGTGTGTGTGAATAGGTGTGTATTTTAGTCACGTAGTGTGTGTGTGTATAGGTGTGTATTTTAGTCACGTATTGTGTGTGTGTGTGTATAGGTGTGTATTTTAGTCACGTAGTGTGTGTGTGTGTGTGTATAGGTGTGTATTTTAGTCACGTAGTGTGTGTGTGTGTGTGTATAGGTGTGTATTTTAGTCATGTGGTGTGTGTGTGTGTATAGGTGTGTATTTTAGTCACGTGGTGTGTGTGTGTGTGTGTATAGGTGTGTATTTTAGTCATGTGGTGTGTGTGTGTGTATAGGTGTGTGTTTTAGTCACGTAGTGTGTGTGTGTGTGTGTATAGGTGTGTATTTTAGTCACGTGGTGTGTGTGTGTATAGGTGTGTATTTTAGTCACGTAGTGTGTGTGTGTGTGTATAGGTGTGTATTTTAGTCACGTGGTGTGTGTGTGTGTGTGTGTATAGGTGTGTATTTTAGTCATGTGGTGTGTGTGTGTGTATAGGTGTGTATTTTAGTCACGTGGTGTGTGTGTGTGTATAGGTGTGTATTTTAGTCATGTGGTGTGTGTGAGTGTGTATAGGTGTGTATTTTAGTCACGTAGTGTGTGTGTGTGTATAGGTGTGTATTTTAGTCACGTAGTGTGTGTGTGTATAGGTGTGTATTTTAGTCACGTAGTGTGTGTGTGTGTGTATAGGTGTGTATTTTAGTCACGTGTTGTGTGTGTGTGTGTGTTTGTATAGGTGTGTATTTTAGTCAAGTGGTGTGTGTGTGTGTTTGTATAGGTGTGTATTTTAGTCACGTGTTGTGTGTGTGTGTGTGTATAGGTGTGTATTTTAGTCACGTGGTGTGTGTGTGTGTATAGGTGTGTATTTAAGTCACGTAGTGTGTGTGTGTGTGTATAGGTGTGTATATTAGTCATGTGTTGTGTGTGTGTGTGTGTTTGAATAGGTGTATATATTAGTCACGTGTTGTGTGTGTGTGTATAGGTGTGTATTTTAGTCACGTAGTGTGTGTGTGTGTGTGTGTGTATAGGTGTGTATTTTAGTCACGTAGTGTGTGTGTGTGTGTGTGTGTATAGGTGTGTATTTTAGTCACGTGGTGTGTGTGAATGTGTATAGGTGTGTATTTTAGTCACGTGGTGTGTGTGTGTGTGTGTTTGTATAGGTGTGTATTTTAGTCACGTGGTGTGTGTGTGTGTGTGTGTGTATAGGTGTGTATTTTAGTCACGTAGTGTGTGTGTGTGTGTGTATAGGTGTGTATTTTAGTCACGTGGTGTGTGTGTGTGTATAGGTGTGTATTTTAGTCACGTAGTGTGTGTGTGTGTATAGGTGTGTATTTTAGTCATGTAGTGTGTGTTTGTGTATAGGTGTGTATTTTAGTCACGTAGTGTGTGTGTGTGTGTGTGTGTATAGGTGTGTATTTTAGTCACGTAGTGTGTGTGTGTGTGTGTATAGGTGTGTATTTTAGTCACGTGTTGTGTGTGTGTGTATAGGTGTGGATTTTAGTCATGTAGTGTGTGTGTGTGTGTGTGTGTATAGGTGTGTATTTTAGTCACGTAGTGTGTGTGTGTGTGTGTGTGTGTATAGGTGTGTATTTTAGTCACGTGTTGTGTGTGTGTGTATAGGTGTGTATTTTAGTCACGTAGTGTGTGTGTGTATAGGTGTGTATTTTAGTCACGTAGTGTGTGTGTATAGGTGTGTATTTTAGTCACGTAGTGTGTGTGTGTGTGTGTATAGGTGTGTATTTTAGTCACCTGGTGTGTGTGTGTGTGTGTGTATAGGTGTGTATTTTAGTCACGTGGTGTGTGTGTGTGTGTGTATAGGTGTGTATTTTAGTCACGTAGTGTGTGTGTATAGGTGTGTATTTTAGTCACGTAGTGTGTGTGTGTATAGGTGTGTATTTTAGTCACGTAGTGTGTGTGTGTGTGTATAGGTGTGTATTTTAGTCACCTGGTGTGTGTCTGTGTGTGTATAGGTGTGTATATTAGTCACGTGTTGTGTGTGTGTGTGTTTGTATAGGTGTGTATATTAGTCACGTGTTGTGTGTGTGTGTGTGTGTATAGGTGTGTATTTTAGTCACGTAGTGTGTGTGTGTGTGTATAGGTGTGTATTTTAGTCACGTGGTGTGTGTGTGTGTATAGGTGTGTATTTTAGTCACGTAGTGTGTGTGTGTGTGTGTGTGTGTATAGGTGTGTATTTTAGTCACGTGGTGTGTGTGTGTGTATAGGTGTGTATTTTAGTCACGTAGTGTGTGTGTGTGTGTATAGGTGTGTATTTTAGTCACGTAGTGTGTGTGTGTGTGTGTGTATAGGTGTGTATTTTAGTCACGTGGTGTGTGTGTGTGTGTGTGTATAGGTGTGTATTTTAGTCACGTGGTGTGTGTGTGTGTGTGTGTTTGTATAGGTGTGTATTTTAGTCACGTGGTGTGTGTGTGTGTGTATAGGTGTGTATTTTAGTCACGTGGTGTGTGTGTGTGTGTGTGTATAGGTGTGTATTTTAGTCACGTGGTGTGTGTGTGTGTGTGTGTATAGGTGTGTATTTTAGTCACGTGGTGTGTGTGTGTGTGTGTGTGTGTGTGTGTATAGGTGTGTATTTTAGTCACGTAGTGTGTGTGTGTGTGTATAGGTGTGTATTTTAGTCACGTAGTGTGTGTGTGTGTGTATAGGTGTGTATTTTAGTCACGTAGTGTGTGTGTGTGTGTGTATAGGTGTGTATTTTAGTCACGTGGTGTGTGTGTGTGTGTGTATAGGTGTGTATTTTAGTCACGTAGTGTGTGTGTGTGTGTATAGGTGTGTATTTTAGTCACGTGGTGTGTGTGTGTGTATAGGTGTGTATTTTAGTCACGTGGTGTGTGTGTGTGTGTATAGGTGTGTATTTTAGTCACGTGGTGTGTGTGTGTGTGTGTATAGGTGTGTATTTTAGTCACGTGGTGTGTGTGTGTGTGTATAGGTGTGTATTTTAGTCACGTGGTGTGTGTGTGTGTGTGTGTGTTTGTATAGGTGTGTATTTTAGTCACGTAGTGTGTGTGTGTGTGTATAGGTGTGTATTTTAGTCACGTGGTGTGTGTGTGTGTGTGTGTATAGGTGTGTATTCTAGTCACGTGGTGTGTGTGTGTGTGTGTGTGTATAGGTGTGTATTTTAGTCACGTAGTGTGTGTGTGTGTGTATAGGTGTGTATTTTAGTCACGTAGTGTGTGTGTGTATAGGTGTGTATTCTAGTCACGTGGTGTGTGTGTGTGTGTGTGTATAGGTGTGTATTTTAGTCACGTAGTGTGTGTGTGTGTGTATAGGTGTGTATTTTAGTCACGTAGTGTGTGTGTGTGTGTGTGTATAGGTGTGTATTTTAGTCACGTGGTGTGTGTGTGTGTGTGTGTATAGGTGTGTATTTTAGTCACGTGGTGTGTGTGTGTGTGTGTGTGTGTATAGGTGTGTATTTTAGTCACGTGGTGTGTGTGTGTGTGTGTATAGGTGTGTATTTTAGTCACGTAGTGTGTGTGTGTGTGTGTGTGTGTATAGGTGTGTATTTTAGTCACGTAGTGTGTGTGTGTGTGTATAGGTGTGTATTTTAGTCACGTAGTGTGTGTGTGTGTGTATAGGTGTGTATTTTAGTCACGTGGTGTGTGTGTGTGTGTGTGTATAGGTGTGTATTTTAGTCACGTAGTGTGTGTGTGTATAGGTGTGTATTTTAGTCACGTAGTGTGTGTGTGTGTATAGGTGTGTATTTTAGTCACGTAGTGTGTGTGTGTGTGTGTGTGTATAGGTGTGTATTTTAGTCACGTAGTGTGTGTGTGTGTGTATAGGTGTGTATTTTAGTCACGTGGTGTGTGTGTGTGTGTATAGGTGTGTATTTTAGTCACGTGGTGTGTGTGTGTGTGTGTGTATAGGTGTGTATTTTAGTCACGTAGTGTGTGTGTGTATAGGTGTGTATTTTAGTCACGTAGTGTGTGTGTGTGTATAGGTGTGTATTTTAGTCACGTAGTGTGTGTGTGTGTGTATAGGTGTGTATTTTAGTCACGTAGTGTGTGTGTGTGTGTATAGGTGTGTATTTTAGTCACGTGGTGTGTGTGTGTGTGTTTGTATAGGTGTGTATTTTAGTCACGTGGTGTGTGTGTGTGTGTGTTTGTATAGGTGTGTATTTTAGTCACGTGGTGTGTGTGTGTGTGTATAGGTGTGTATTTTAGTCACGTGTTGTGTGTGTGTGTGTGTGTGTGTATAGGTGTGTATTTTAGTCACGTAGTGTGTGTGTGTGTGTGTGTGTGTGTGTGTATAGGTGTGTATTTTAGTCACGTAGTGTGTGTGTGTATAGGTGTGTATTTTAGTCACGTAGTGTGTGTGTGTGTGTGTATAGGTGTGTATTTTAGTCACGTGGTGTGTGTGTGTGTATAGGTGTGTATTTTAGTCATGTAGTGTGTGTGTGTGTGTGTATAGGTGTGTATTTTAGTCATGTGGTGTGTGTGTGTGTGTTTGTATAGGTGTGTATATTAGTCACGTGTTGTGTGTGTGTGTGTGTGTATAGGTGTGTATATTAGTCACGTGTTGTGTGTGTGTGTGTTTGTATAGGTGTGTATATTAGTCACGTGTTGTGTGTGTGTGTATAGGTGTGTATTTTAGTCACGTAGTGTGTGTGTGTGTGTATAGGTGTGTATTTTAGTCACGTAGTGTGTGTGTGTGTGTGTATAGGTGTGTATTTTAGTCACGTAGTGTGTGTGTGTGTGTGTGTGTGTATAGGTGTGTATTTTAGTCACATGTGTGTGTGTGTGTTTGTATAGGTGTGTATATTAGTCACGTGTTGTGTGTGTGTGTGTGTGTATAGGTGTGTATATTAGTCACGTGTTGTGTGTGTGTGTATAGGTGTGTATTTTAGTCACGTGTTGTGTGTGTGTGTGTGTGTATAGGTGTGTATTTTAGTCACGTGGTGTGTGTGTGTGTGTATAGGTGTGTATTTTAGTCACGTGGTGTGTGTGTGTGTATATAGGTGTGTATTTTAGTCACGTGGTGTGTGTGTGAGTGTGCATAGGTGTGTATTTTAGTCATGTGGTGTGTGTGTGTGTGTGTGTGTATAGGTGTGTATTTTAGTCACGTGGCGTGTGTGTGTGTGTGTATAGGTGTGTATTTTAGTCATGTGGTGTGTGTGTGTGTATAGTTGTGTATTTTAGTCACGTAGTGTGTGTGTGTGTGTGTGTATAGGTGTGTATTTTAGTCACATAGTGTGTGTGTGTGTGTGTATAGGTGTGTATTTTAGTCACGTGGTGTGTGTGTGTGTATAGGTGTGTATATTAGTCACGTGTTGTGTGTGTGTGTATAGGTGTGTATTTTAGTCACGTAGTGTGTGTGTGTGTGTGTGTGTGTATAGGTGTGTATTTTAGTCACGTAGTGTGTGTGTGTGTGTGTGTGTGTGTATAGGTGTGTATTTTAGTCACGTAGTGTGTGTGTGTGTGTGTGTGTGTGTGTATAGGTGTGTATTTTAGTCACGTAGTGTGTGTGTGTGTGTGTATAGGTGTGTATTTTAGTCACGTGGTGTGTGTGTGTGTGTGTGTGTGTATAGGTGTGTATTTTAGTCACGTAGTGTGTGTGTGTGTGTGTGTGTGTGTATAGGTGTGTATTTTAGTCACGTAGTGTGTGTGTGTGTGTGTGTGTGTGTGTATAGGTGTGTATTTTAGTCACGTGTTGTGTGTGTGTATAGGTGTGGATTTTAGTCACGTAGTGTGTGTGTGTGTGTGTATAGGTGTGTATTTTAGTCACGTAGTGTGTGTGTGTGTGTGTGTGTGTGTGTATAGGTGTGTATTTTAGTCACGTGTTGTGTGTGTGTGTGTTTGTATAGGTGTGTATATTAGTAACGTGTTGTGTGTGTGTTTGTATAGGTGTGTATTTTAGTCATGTGGTGTGTGTGTGTGTGTTTGTATAGGTGTGTATATTAGTCACGTGTTGTGTGTGTGTGTGTTTGTATAGGTGTGTATATTAGTCACGTGTTGTGTGTGTGTGTGTATAGGTGTGTATTTTAGTCACGTAGTGTGTGTGTGTGTGTGTATAGGTGTGTATTTTAGTCACGTAGTGTGTGTGTGTGTGTGTATAGGTGTGTATTTTAGTCACGTAGTGTGTGTGTGTGTGTATAGGTGTGTATTTTAGTCACGTAGTGTGTGTGTGTGTATAGGTGTGTATTTTAGTCACGTAGTGTGTGTGTGTGTGTATAGGTGTGTATTTTAGTCACGTAGTGTGTGTGTGTGTGTGTATAGGTGTGTATTTTAGTCACGTAGTGTGTGTGTGTGTGTGTATAGGTGTGTATTTTAGTCACGTGGTGTGTGTGTGTGTATAGGTGTGTATTTTAGTCACGTAGTGTGTGTGTGTGTGTATAGGTGTGTATTTTAGTCACGTAGTGTGTGTGTGTGTGTGTATAGGTGTGTATTTTAGTCACGTGGTGTGTGTGTGTGTGTGTATAGGTGTGTATTTTAGTCACGTGGTGTGTGTGTGTGTGTGTGTATAGGTGTGTATTTTAGTCACGTGGTGTGTGTGTGTGTGTGTATAGGTGTGTATTTTAGTCACGTAGTGTGTGTGTGTATAGGTGTGTATTTTAGTCACGTAGTGTGTGTGTGTGTGTATAGGTGTGTATTTTAGTCACGTAGTGTGTGTGTGTGTATAGGTGTGTATTCTAGTCACGTGGTGTGTGTGTGTGTGTGTGTGTATAGGTGTGTATTTTAGTCATGTAGTGTGTGTGTGTGTGTGTATAGGTGTGTATTTTAGTCACGTAGTGTGTGTGTGTGTGTATAGGTGTGTATTTTAGTCACGTGGTGTGTGTGTGTGTGTGTGTATAGGTGTGTATTTTAGTCACGTGGTGTGTGTGTGTGTGTGTGTATAGGTGTGTATTTTAGTCACGTAGTGTGTGTGTGTGTGTGTATAGGTGTGTATTTTAGTCACGTAGTGTGTGTGTGTGTGTGTATAGGTGTGTATTTTAGTCACGTAGTGTGTGTGTGTGTATAGGTGTGTATTTTAGTCACGTAGTGTGTGTGTGTGTGTGTATAGGTGTGTATTTTAGTCACGTAGTGTGTGTGTGTGTGTGTGTATAGGTGTGTATTTTAGTCACGTAGTGTGTGTGTGTGTGTATAGGTGTGTATTTTAGTCACGTAGTGTGTGTGTGTGTGTGTGTATAGGTGTGTATTTTAGTCATGTGGTGTGTGTGTGTGTGTGCGTTTGTATAGGTGTGTATTTTAGTCACGTGGTGTGTGTGTGTGTGTGTATAGGTGTGTATTTTAGTCATGTGGTGTGTGTGTGTGTATAGGTGTGTATTTTAGTCACGTAGTGTGTGTGTGTGTGTGTGTGTATAGGTGTGTATTTTAGTCACGTAGTGTGTGTGTGTGTGTGTATAGGTGTGTATTTTAGTCACGTGGTGTGTGTGTGTGTGTGTGTATAGGTGTGTATTTTAGTCACGTGGTGTGTGTGTGTGTGTGTGTGTGTATAGGTGTGTATTTTAGTCACGTAGTGTGTGTGTGTATAGGTGTGTATTTTAGTCACGTAGTGTGTGTGTGTGTATAGGTGTGTATTTTAGTCACGTAGTGTGTGTGTGTGTGTATAGGTGTGTATTTTAGTCACGTAGTGTGTGTGTGTGTGTGTATAGGTGTGTATTTTAGTCACGTGGTGTGTGTGTGTGTGTTTGTATAGGTGTGTATTTTAGTCACGTGGTGTGTGTGTGTGTGTGCGTTTGTATAGGTGTGTATTTTAGTCACGTGGTGTGTGTGTGTGTGTGTATAGGTGTGTATTTTAGTCATGTGGTGTTTGTGTGTGTATAGGTGTGTATTTTAGTCACATGGTGTGTGTGAGTGTGTATAGGTGTGTATTTTAGTCATGTGGAGTGTGTGAGTGTGTATAGGTGTGTATTTTAGTCACGTAGTGTGTGTGTGTGTATAGGTGTGTATTTTAGTCACTTGGTGTGTGTGTGTGTATAGGTGTGTATTTTAGTCACGTGGTGTGTGTGTGTGTATAGGTGTGTATTTTAGTCACAGAGTGTGTGTGTGTGTGTATAGGTGTGTATTTTAGTCACGTGGTGTGTGTGTATAGGTGTGTATATTAGTCACGTAGTGTGTGTGTGTGTGTATAGGTGTGTATTTTAGTCACGTGTTGTGTGTGTGTGTTTGTATAGGTGTGTATTTTAGTCAAGTGGTGTGTGTGTGTGTGTTTGTATAGGTGTGTATTTTAGTCACGTGGTGTGTGTGTATGTGTGTGTGTGTATAGGTGTGTATTTTAGTCACGTGGTGTGTGTGTGTGTATAGGTGTGTATTTTAGTCACGTAGTGTGTGTGTGTGTGTGTGTGTGTGTATAGGTGTGTATTTTAGTCACGTGGTGTGTGTGTGTGTGTTTGTATAGGTGTGTATTTTAGTCACGTGGTGTGTGTGTGTGTGTGTTTGTATAGGTGTGTATTTTAGTCACGTGGTGTGTGTGTGTGTGTGTGTGTATAGGTGTGTATTTTAGTCACGTGGTGTGTGTGTGTGTGTGTGTGTATAGGTGTGTATTTTAGTCACGTAGTGTGTGTGTGTGTGTATAGGTGTGTATTTTAGTCACGTAGTGTGTGTGTGTGTGTGTGTATAGGTGTGTATTTTAGTCACGTGGTGTGTGTGTGTGTGTGTGTATAGGTGTGTATTTTAGTCACGTAGTGTGTGTGTGTGTGTATAGGTGTGTATTTTAGTCACGTGGTGTGTGTGTGTGTGTGTGTATAGGTGTGTATTTTAGTCACGTGGTGTGTGTGTGTGTGTGTGTGTATAGGTGTGTATTTTAGTCACGTAGTGTGTGTGTGTATAGGTGTGTATTTTAGTCACGTAGTGTGTGTGTGTGTATAGGTGTGTATTTTAGTCACGTAGTGTGTGTGTGTGTGTGCGTTTGTATAGGTGTGTATTTTAGTCACGTGGTGTGTGTGTATGTCTGTGTGTATAGGTGTGTATTTTAGTCATGTGGTGTGTGTGTGTGTATAGGTGTGTATTTTAGTCACGTAGTGTGTGTGTGTGTGTGTGTGTATAGGTGTGTATTTTAGTCACGTGGTGTGTGTGTGTGTGTGTGTGTATAGGTGTGTATTCTAGTCACGTGGTGTGTGTGTCTGTGTGTGTATAGGTGTGTATTTTAGTCACGTAGTGTGTGTGTGTGTGTATAGGTGTGTATTTTAGTCACATAGTGTGTGTGTGTGTGTATAGGTGTGTATTTTAGTCACGTAGTGTGTGTGTGTGTGTATAGGTGTGTATTTTAGTCACGTGGTGTGTGTGTGTGTGTGTGTATAGGTGTGTATTTTAGTCACGTGGTGTGTGTGTGTGTATAGGTGTGTATTTTAGTCACGTAGTGTGTGTGTGTATAGGTGTGTATTTTAGTCACGTAGTGTGTGTGTGTGTATAGGTGTGTATTTTAGTCACGTAGTGTGTGTGTGTGTATAGGTGTGTATTTTAGTCACGTGGTGTGTGTGTGTGTATAGGTGTGTATTTTAGTCACGTGGTGTGTGTGTGTGTGTGTATAGGTGTGTATTTTAGTCACGTAGTGTGTGTGTGTGTGTATAGGTGTGTATTTTAGTCACGTGGTGTGTGTGTGTGTGTGTGTATAGGTGTGTATTCTAGTCACGTGGTGTGTGTGTGTGTGTGTGTATAGGTGTGTATTTTAGTCACGTAGTGTGTGTGTGTGTGTATAGGTGTGTATTTTAGTCACGTGGTGTGTGTGTGTGTGTATAGGTGTGTATTTTAGTCACGTGGTGTGTGTGTGTGTGTGTGTATAGGTGTGTATTTTAGTCACGTGGTGTGTGTGTGTGTGTGTGTATAGGTGTGTATTTTAGTCACGTGGTGTGTGTGTGTGTGTGTGTGTGTGTGTATAGGTGTGTATTTTAGTCACGTGGTGTGTGTGTGTGTGTGTGTGTGTATAGGTGTGTATTTTAGTCACGTGGTGTGTGTGTGTGTGTGTGTATAGGTGTGTATTTTAGTCACGTGGTGTGTGTGTGTGTATAGGTGTGTATTTTAGTCACGTAGTGTGTGTGTGTGTGTGTGTATAGGTGTGTATTTTAGTCACGTAGTGTGTGTGTGTGTGTATAGGTGTGTATTTTAGTCACGTAGTGTGTGTGTGTGTATAGGTGTGTATTTTAGTCACGTGGTGTGTGTGTGTGTGTGTGTATAGGTGTGTATTTTAGTCACGTAGTGTGTGTGTGTATAGGTGTGTATTTTAGTCACGTAGTGTGTGTGTGTGTGTATAGGTGTGTATTTTAGTCACGTAGTGTGTGTGTGTGTGTATAGGTGTGTATTTTAGTCACGTAGTGTGTGTGTGTGTGTGTGTGTATAGGTGTGTATTTTAGTCACGTGGTGTGTGTGTGTGTGTGTGTATAGGTGTGTATTTTAGTCACGTGGTGTGTGTGTGTGTGTTTGTATAGGTGTGTATTTTAGTCACGTGGTGTGTGTGTGTGTGTGCGTTTGTATAGGTGTGTATTTTAGTCACGTGGTGTGTGTGTGTGTGTGTGTATAGGTGTGTATTTTAGTCATGTGGTGTTTGTGTGTGTATAGGTGTGTATTTTAGTCACGTGGTGTGTGTGAGTGTGTATAGGTGTGTATTTTAGTCATGTGGAGTGTGTGAGTGTGTATAGGTGTGTATTTTAGTCACTTGGTGTGTGTGTGTGTGTATAGGTGTGTATTTTAGTCACGTGGTGTGTGTGTGTATAGGTGTGTATTTTAGTCACGTAGTGTGTGTGTGTGTGTATAGGTGTGTATTTTAGTCACTTGGTGTGTGTGTGTGTGTATAGGTGTGTATTTTAGTCACGTGGTGTGTGTGTGTATAGGTGTGTATTTTAGTCACGTAGTGTGTGTGTGTGTGTATAGGTGTGTATTTTAGTCACGTGGTGTGTGTGTATAGGTGTGTATATTAGTCACGTAGTGTGTGTGTGTGTGTGTGTATAGGTGTGTATTTTAGTCACGTGTTGTGTGTGTGTGTTTGTATAGGTGTGTATTTTAGTCAAGTGGTGTGTGTGTGTGTGTGTGTATAGGTGTGTATTTTAGTCACGTGTTGTGTGTGTGTGTTTGTATAGGTGTGTATTTTAGTCAAGTGGTGTGTGTGTGTGTGTTTGTATAGGTGTGTATTTTAGTCACGTGTTGTGTGTGTGTGCGTTTGTATAGGTGTGTATTTTAGTCACGTGGTGTGTGTGTGTGTGTGTGTGTATAGGTGTTTATTTTAGTCATGTGGTGTGTGTGAGTGTGTATAGGTGTGTATTTTAGTCATGTGGAGTGTGTGAGTGTGTATAGGTGTGTATTTTAGTCACGTAGTGTGTGTGTGTGTATAGGTATGTATTTTAGTCACTTGGTGTGTGTGTGTGTGTATAGGTGTGTATTTTAGTCACGTGGTGTGTGTGTGTGTGTGTATAGGTGTGTATTTTAGTCACGTGGTGTGTGTGTATAGGTGTGTATATTAGTCACGTAGTGTGTGTGTGTGTGTATAGGTGTGTATTTTAGTCACGTGGTGTGTGTGTGTGTGTGTGTATAGGTGTGTATTTTAGTCACGTGGTGTGTGTGTATAGGTGTGTATATTAGTCACGTAGTGTGTGTGTGTGTGTATAGGTGTGTATTTTAGTCACGTGTTGTGTGTGTGTGTGTGTATAGGTGTGTATTTTAGTCATGTGGTGTGTGTGTGTATAGGTGTGTATTTTAGTCACGTGTTGTGTGTATGTATAGGTGTGTATTTTAGTCATGTGGTGTGTGTGTGTATAGGTGTGTATTTTAGTCACGTGTTGTGTGTGTGTGTGTGTGTTTGTGTGTATAGGTGTGTATTTTAGTCACGTGTTGTGTGTGTTTGTGTGTGTGTGTGTGTATAGGTGTGTATTTTAGTCACGTGGTTTGTGTTGTGTGTGTATAGGTGTGTATTTTAGTCACGTAGTGTGTGTGTGTGTATAGGTGTGTATTTTAGTCACGTAGTGTGTGTGTATAGGTGTGTATTTTAGTCACGTGGTGTGTGTGTGTATAGGTGTGTATTTTAGTCACGTAGTGTGTGTGTGTGTGTATAGGTGTGTATTTTAGTCACGTGTTGTGTGTGTGTGTATAGGTGTGGATTTTAGTCATGTAGTGTGTGTGTGGGTGTGTATAGGTGTGTATTTTAGTCACGTGTTGTGTGTGTGTGTATAGGTGTGTATTTTAGTCACGTAGTGTGTGTGTGTGTGTGTGTGTATAGGTGTGTATTTTAGTCACGTAGTGTGTGTGTGTGTGTGTATAGGTGTGTATTTTAGTCACGTGGTGTGTGTGTGTGTGTGTGTATAGGTGTGTATTTTAGTCACGTGGTGTGTGTGTGTGTGTGTATAGGTGTGTATTTTAGTCACGTAGTGTGTGTGTGTGTGTGTGTGTATAGGTGTGTATTTTAGTCACGTAGTGTGTGTGTGTGTGTGTATAGGTGTGTATTTTAGTCACGTGGTGTGTGTGTGTGTGTGTATAGGTGTGTATTTTAGTCACGTGGTGTGTGTGTGTGTGTATAGGTGTGTATTTTAGTCACGTAGTGTGTGTGTGTGTATAGGTGTGTATTTTAGTCACGTAGTGTGTGTGTGTGTGTATAGGTGTGTATTTTAGTCACGTAGTGTGTGTGTGTGTGTGTGTGTGTGTATAGGTGTGTATTTTAGTCACGTGGTGTGTGTGTGTGTGTGTGTATAGGTGTGTATTTTAGTCATGTGGTGTGTGTGTGTGTGTGTGTGTATAGGTGTGTATTTTAGTCATGTGGTGTGTGTGTGTGTATAGGTGTGTATTTTAGTCACGTAGTGTGTGTGTGTGTGTGTGTGTATAGGTGTGTATTTTAGTCACGTGGTGTGTGTGTGTGTGTATAGGTGTGTATTTTAGTCATGTGGTGTGTGTGAGTGTGTATAGGTGTGTATTTTAGTCACGTAGTGTGTGTGTGTGTATAGGTGTGTATTTTAGTCACGTAGTGTGTGTGTGTGTGTATAGGTGTGTATTTTAGTCACGTAGTGTGTGTGTGTGTGTGTGTGTATAGGTGTGTATTTTAGTCACGTGGTGTGTGTGTGTGTGTGTGTATAGGTGTGTATTTTAGTCACGTGGTGTGTGTGTGTGTGTGTGTATAGGTGTGTATTTTAGTCACGTGGTGTGTGTGTGTGTGTGTATAGGTGTGTATTTTAGTCACGTGGTGTGTGTGTGTGTGTGTGTGTGTGTGTATAGGTGTGTATTTTAGTCACGTGGTGTGTGTGTGTGTGTGTGTGTATAGGTGTGTATTTTAGTCATGTGGTGTGTGTGTGTGTGTATAGGTGTGTATTTTAGTCACGTAGTGTGTGTGTGTGTATAGGTGTGTATTTTAGTCACTTGGTGTGTGTGTGTGTGTATAGGTGTGTATTTTAGTCACGTGGTGTGTGTGTGTATAGGTGTGTATTTTAGTCACGTAGTGTGTGTGTGTGTGTATAGGTGTGTATTTTAGTCACGTGGTGTGTGTGTATAGGTGTGTATATTAGTCACGTGTTGTGTGTGTGTGTGTGTTTGTATAGGTGTGTATTTTAGTCAAGTGGTGTGTGTGTGTGTGTTTGTATAGGTGTGTATTTTAGTCACGTGTTGTGTGTGTGTGTGTGTGTGTATAGGTGTGTATTTTAGTCACGTGGTGTGTGTGTGTGTGTGTGTGTGTATAGGTGTGTATTTTAGTCACGTAGTGTGTGTGTGTGTGTGTGTGTGTATAGGTGTGTATTTTAGTCACATGGTGTGTGTGTGTGTGAGTGTGTATAGGTGTGTATTTTAGTCATGTGGAGTGTGTGAGTGTGTATAGGTGTGTATTTTAGTCACGTAGTGTGTGTGTGTATAGGTGTGTATTTTAGTCACTTGGTGTGTGTGTGTGTGTATAGGTGTGTATTTTAGTCACGTGGTGTGTGTGTGTGTATAGGTGTGTATTTTAGTCACGTAGTGTGTGTGTGTGTGTATAGGTGTGTATTTTAGTCACGTGGTGTGTGTGTATAGGTGTGTATATTAGTCACGTAGTGTGTGTGTGTGTGTGTGTGTATAGGTGTGTATTTTAGTCACGTGTTGTGTGTGTGTGTTTGTATAGGTGTGTATTTTAGTCAAGTGGTGTGTGTGTGTGTGTTTGTATAGGTGTGTATTTTAGTCACGTGTTGTGTGTGTGTGTGTGTGTGTGTATAGGTGTGTATTTTAGTCACGTAGTGTGTGTGTGTGTGTGTGTGTGTATAGGTGTGTATTTTAGTCACGTGGTGTGTTTGTTTGTATAGGTGTGTATTCTAGTCAAGTGGTGTGTGTGTGTGTGTTTGTATAGGTGTGTATATTAGTCACGTGTTGTGTTTGTGTGTATAGGTGTGTATTTTAGTCACGTAGTGTGTGTGTGTATAGGTGTGTATTTTAGTCACGTAGTGTGTGTGTGTGTGTGTATAGGTGTGTATTTTAGTCACGTGTTGTGTGTGTGTGTATAGGTGTGTATTTTAGTCACGTAGTGTGTGTGTGTGTGTGTGTGTGTATAGGTGTGTATATTAGTCACGTGTTGTGTGTGTGTGTATAGGTGTGTATTTTAGTCACGTAGTGTCTGTGTGTGTGTGTATATAGGTGTGTATTTTAGTCACGTAGTGTGTGTGTGTGTGTGTGTGTGTGTATAGGTGTGTATTTTAGTCACGTGTTGTGTGTGTGTGTATAGGTGTGTATTTTAGTCACGTAGTGTGTGTGTGTGTATATAGGTGTGTATTTTAGTCACGTAGTGTGTGTGTGTGTGTGTATAGGTGTGTATTTTAGTCACGTAGTGTGTGTGTGTGTGTGTATAGGTGTGTATTTTAGTCACGTGGTGTGTGTGTGTTTGTATAGGTGTGTATTTTAGTCATGTGGAGTGTGTGAGTGTGTATAGGTGTGTATTTTAGTCACGTAGTGTGTGTGTGTGTGTGTATAGGTGTGTATTTTAGTCACGTGGTGTGTGTGTGTTTGTATAGGTGTGTATTTTAGTCACGTGGTGTGTGTGTGTGTGTATAGGTGTGTATTTTAGTCACGTGGTGTGTGTGTGTGTGTGTGTGTTTGTATAGGTGTGTATTTTAGTCACGTAGTGTGTGTGTGTGTGTATAGGTGTGTATTTTAGTCACGTGGTGTGTGTGTGTGTATAGGTGTGTATTTTAGTCACGTGGTGTGTGTGTGTGTGTGTGTGTGTATAGGTGTGTATTTTAGTCACGTAGTGTGTGTGTGTGTGTATAGGTGTGTATTTTAGTCACGTGGTGTGTGTGTGTGTGTATAGGTGTGTATTTTAGTCATGTGGAGTGTGTGAGTGTGTATAGGTGTGTATTTTCGTCACGTAGTGTGTGTGTGTGTATAGGTGTGTATTTTAGTCACTTGGTGTGTGTGTGTGTGTATAGGTGTGTATGTTAGTCACGTGGTGTGTGTGTGTATAGGTGTGTATTTTAGTCATGTGGTGTTTGTGTGTGTATAGGTGTGTATTTTAGTCATGTGGTGTGTGTGAGTGTGTATAGGTGTGTATTTTAGTCACGTAGTGTGTGTGTGTGTATAGGTATGTATTTTAGTCACTTGGTGTGTGTGTGTGTGTATAGGTGTGTAATTTAGTCACGTGGTGTGTGTGTGTATAGGTGTGTATTTTAGTCACATAGTGTGTGTGTGTGTGTGTATAGGTGTGTATTTTAGTCACTTGGTGTGTGTGTGTGTGTATAGGTGTGTATTTTAGTCACGTGGTGTGTGTGTGTATAGGTGTGTATATTAGTCACGTAGTGTGTGTGTGTGTGTGTATAGGTGTGTATTTTAGTCACGTGTTGTGTGTGTGTGTTTGTATTGGTGTGTATTTTAGTCAAGTGGTGTGTGTGTGTGTGTGTTTCTATAGGTGTGTATTTTAGTCACCTGGTGTGTGTGTGTGTGTGTGTATAGGTGTGTATTTTAGTCACGTGGTGTGTGTGTGTGTATAGGTGTGTATTTTAGTCACGTAGTGTGTGTGTGTGTGTATAGGTGTGTATTTTAGTCACGTGGTGTGTGTGTGTGTGTGTGTATAGGTGTGTATTTTAGTCACGTAGTGTGTGTGTGTGTGTGTGTGTGTATAGGTGTGTATTTTAGTCACGAAGTGTGTGTGTGTGTGTGTGTATAGGTGTGTATTTTAGTCACGTGTTGTGTGTGTGTGTGCGAATAGGTGTGTATTTTAGTCACGTGGTGTGTGCGTGTGTGTTTGTATAGGTGTGTATTTTAGTCACGTGGTGTGTGTGTGTGTGTATAGGTGTGTATTTTAGTCACGTAGTGTGTGTGTGTGTGTGTGTATAGGTGTGTATTTTAGTCACGTGGTGTGTGTGTGTGTTTGTATAGGTGTGTATTTTAGTCACGTGGTGTGTGTGTGTGTTTGTATAGGTGTGTATTTTAGTCACGTGGTGTGTGTGTGTGTGTGTATAGGTGTGTATTTTAGTCACGTAGTGTGTGTGTGTGTGTATAGGTGTGTATTTTAGTCACGTGGTGTGTGTGTGTGTGTGTGTGTGTATAGGTGTGTATTTTAGTCACGTAGTGTGTGTGTGTGTGTGTGTGTATAGGTGTGTATTTTAGTCACGTAGTGTGTGTGTGTGTGTGTGTATAGGTGTGTATTTTAGTCACGTAGTGTGTGTGTGTGTGTGTATAGGTGTGTATTTTAGTCACGTAGTGTGTGTGTGTGTGTGTATAGGTGTGTATTTTAGTCACGTAGTGTGTGTGTGTGTGTGTGTGTGTATAGGTGTGTATTTTAGTCACGTAGTGTGTGTGTGTGTGTGTGTATAGGTGTGTATTTTAGTCACGTGTTGTGTGTGTGTGTGTGTATAGGTGTGTATTTTAGTCACGTAGTGTGTGTGTGTGTTTGTATAGGTGTGTATTTTAGTCACATGTGTGTGTGTTTGTATAGGTGTGTATTTTAGTCACGTAGTGTGTGTGTGTGTTTGTATAGGTGTGTATTTTAGTCACATGTGTGTGTGTGTGTTTGTATAGGTGTGTATTTTAGTCACGTGATGTGTGTGTGTGTGTGTGTTTGTATAGGTGTGTATTTTAGTCACGTGGTGGGTGTGTGTGTGTGTGTGTTTGTATAGGTGTGTATTTTAGTCACGTAGTGTGTGTGTGTGTGTGTATAGGTGTGTATTTTAGTCACGTGGTGTGTGTGTGTATAGGTGAGTATATTAGTCACGTAGTGTGTGTGTGTGTGTGTGTGTGTATAGGTGTGTATTTTAGTCACGTGTTGTGTGTGTGTGTTTGTATAGGTGTGTATTTTAGTCAAGTGGTGTGTGTGTGTGTGTGTGTTTCTATAGGTGTGTATTTTAGTCACCTGGTGTGTGTGTGTGTGTGTATAGGTGTGTATTTTAGTCACGTGGTGTGTGTGTGTGTATAGGTGTGTATTTTAGTCACGTGGTGTGTGTGTGTGTGTATAGGTGTGTATTTTAGTCACGTGGTGTGTGTGTGTATAGGTGTGTATTTTAGTCACGTAGTGTGTGTGTGTGTGTGTGTATAGGTGTGTATTTTAGTCACGTAGTGTGTGTGTGTGTGTGTGTATAGGTGTGTATTTTAGTCACGTAGTGTGTGTGTGTGTGTGTGTGTATAGGTGTGTATTTTAGTCACGTGGTGTGTGCGTGTGTGTTTGTATAGGTGTGTATTTTAGTCACGTGGTGTGTGTGTGTGTGTATAGGTGTGTATTTTAGTCACGTAGTGTGTGTGTGTGTGTGTATAGGTGTGTATTTTAGTCACGTGGTGTGTGTGTGTGTGTTTGTATAGGTGTGTATTTTAGTCACGTGGTGTGTGTGTGTGTGTGTGTGTGTGTTTGTATAGGTGTGTATTTTAGTCACATGTGTGTGTGTTTGTATAGGTGTGTATTTTAGTCACGTAGTGTGTGTGTGTGTTTGTATAGGTGTGTATTTTAGTCACATGTGTGTGTGTGTGATTGTATAGGTGTGTATTTTAGTCACGTGGTGTGTGTGTGTGTTTGTATAGGTGTGTATTTTAGTAACGTGGTGTGTGTGTGTGTGTGTGTGTTTGTATAGGTGTGTATTTTAGTCACGTGGTGTGTGTGTGTGTGTGTGTGTGTGTGTGTGTGTATAGGTGTGTATTTTAGTCATGTGGTGTGTGTGTGTGTATAGGTGTGTATTTTAGTCACGTGGTGTGTGTGTGTGTGTATAGGTGTGTATTTTAGTCATGTGGTGTGTGTGAGTGTGTATAGGTGTGTATTTTATTCACATAGTGTGTGTGTGTATAGGTGTGTATTTTAGTCACGTAGTGTGTGTGAATAGGTGTGTATTTTAGTCACGTAGTGTGTGTGTGTGTGTATAGGTGTGTATTTTAGTCACGTGTTGTGTGTGTGTGTGTGTTTGTATAGGTGTGTATTTTAGTCAAGTGGTGTGTGTGTGTGTGTTTGTATAGGTGTGTATTTTAGTCACGTGTTGTGTGTGTGTGTGTATAGGTGTGTATTTTAGTCACGTAGTGTGTGTGTGTATAGGTGTGTATTTTAGTCACGTAGTGTGTGTGTGTGTATAGGTGTGTATTTTAGTCACGTAGTGTGTGTGTGTGTGTGTGTATAGGTGTGTATTTTAGTCACGTGGTGTGTGTGTGTGTATAGATGTATATTTTAGTCACATGTTGTGTGTGTGTGTGTGTGTGTGTATAGGTGTGTATTTTAGTCAGGTGGTGTGTGTTAGTGTGTATAGGTTTGTATTTTAGTCACGTGGTGTGTGAGTGTGTATAGGTGTGTATTTTAGTCAGGTGGTGTGTGTGAGTGTGTATAGGTGTGTATTTTAGTCACGTGGTGTGTGTGTGTATAGGTGTGTATTTTAGTCCGGTGGTGTGTGTGAGTGTGTATAGGTGTGTATTTTAGTCATGTGGTGTGTGATTTTGTATAAGTCTGTATTTTAGTCACGTCGTGTGTGTGTGTATAGATGTATATTTTAGTCACATGTTGTGTGTGTGTGTGTGTATAGGTGTGCATTTCAGTCATGTGTGTGTGTTTTAGTCACTTAAAGCAGCGCTGTGCAGACTGATAGGTGTATGACATCGTCTAGAGCATATTTGAGCGCACACTCTCGCGTGTTAGCGTGTGTGTGCGCACATGTAGAGAGATGTCAGTCAAAATCGAGTACAGTAAATGGCAACAGTGCTCAACTAAAGCGATCAACATTTACTTAACTCCTCTACACTAAATTCAAGATAAATCATTCGATTATTATTAATTATAATTATTATAACTATTCGGTGCTCCTCATTAGTGAGGATCAGGTCATGTGACTCTCAGAGAGATGATCTTACCACAGTGTCTCCAGTTTACAGAGAGGATTCTCCAGTAGAGCAGAGAGACTCTTCACTCCTGAGTCTCCTAGATTATTCCCAGACAGATTCAGGTCTCTCAGGTGTGAGGGGTTTGATCTCAGAGCTGAAGTCAGAGCAGAACAGCCTTCATCTGAGAAATTACAATCATACAACCTGCAGACACACAATAACACACTCTTCATCAACAGATCCTCATATAGGTTTAATATTTACTTTAAAGATGATCCATGTATTAAATCAATTAATATTTTGTATTTGATAAACTATGAGCAGCTGAATCTGAACAGAGAGCAACAGACTGATAATGAAGACTTCCAGAGAGAGAGAGAGAGAGAGAGAGAGAGAGAGAGAGATTTATAGTGCACTACATAGGGGAAATAACATAAAATTAAAACATATAAAATACTAAAATATAATATCAAGCTTAAAACATTAATTCCTGAGTTTGTTTTCTCAGGTGTGAGAGGAAGACTTGTTGAAAGATGATGATGTCATGATGGACAATCTTCCTTTTCTTGAACAATCCCAATGTACTATTAACACAGGCCAAAGGATTACTGCTGTTACTGAGATATATCTTCATTTAGTGTGTTATTGTGGTGTTGCTGTTTTAAGTTAAAAGTAATGAGCAGAGTTTTGTAGAATTTATCTCTGTGTAACTGTATTTTAATGCACATGTAACTAACTGTAGCTTTATTTAATTTTCTCACTACTCTTATTAATGCACATTGACTAATATATTTGTTCTGCATGTTGTACAGTTACAGGAAATTTTAGTTCCTAATACAGTAACTAATACTGCTGCTTTTATTGAGCTGCTGTGACTCTCAGAGAGATGATCTTACCTCAGTTTCTTCACTTTACACTGAGGATTCTCCAATACAGCACAGAGTCTCTTCACTCCTGAATCTCCTAGATTATTCCAAGACAGATCCAGTGTATCCACAATCAGATGGAGTTCTTTCAGATTGGAGGTTTCTGATCTGAGCACTGATGCCAGAGATGCACGACCTCTGCCTTCAATCTTATTACACCTGATACTGAGGGAAATAAAATAACACAATGAACACTAGTACAAATTATCAAACAAGTTCTCAAGGCTTTTACTGAACCTTCTCCTTCTTATAAAAGCCAAAAGCACAAACACCAGTTAGAGAAAACCTTTAAATACTGTAATAATATTTTACAGTCAGAGCTGTTTGGATTAAACTTGGTGTGAGTTTTCAGCTGCATCTTCACCAACACACTGTATAAACATGGAGCATGAACTGAATTAATACTTCAATATAAAACAAAAAAGTTTAAAGTCATACAGAGTTAGATTTAATGATTCTTATTTATTAGTTTTAATTATTCAGCTATGACATTATTTTATTCTGATATATTTTATTAGCTACTAAAATGAGAACCAGTCCAGTGATGACTGATTAATGTAGCTACCTGTCATAAGCTAGTTATCTAACAGTGTGTGTGTGTGTGTGTGTGTGTGTGTGTGTGTGAGTATGTGGGAGTTAATGCCATGGGCTCCTTATTTGCTCCCTGTGTCAGTGATTTAACCCTTACACTGTGTTTGACTTTCCCTGTTTAGGGACATTAGGAGAAGAAGGAAAGAAAATATAATCAGCATATAACACATTTATACTATTATATAATGAAGTGTAAATAAAAACAGTCTCTAATGAGTATTAAACATTCAAACCTTTCTAGAAACTCAAATAAAACCCTTTACCAAGACATAAGATTTTTTAAATAAAAGTATTAATAATGAAATTAACTCAGTGTCTGCATGATTGTACTTCAAGTCTAACATAAATTTAAGGTGAAAACACATTGTTTAAAATAGATTGAAGATTGTAAATGTGACAGTGAAATGTTTCTGTCAATGAAAACAGCTTTTTACAGACTCTCCTCTGAACTCTGAGTGAACATGTGTTGAATATTAAGTCAATTTCACTGTGATAAATCAGAATTTCAATAAACCTTCATTAATTCTTAAACTCTAAAATACTTTTCTTTTTTTTGGAACTGTCTTCCACACATTTAATACCTGCTCTTCAGTCTCAATCATTTGTCTTTGTGACCCGTATGACCTCAAGTTATAACATCTCAAAGAACTTATTTATGTGTTTTCAGCAAGGGTGTGACTTTGGTTAGAGAAGTGTGTGTGTGTGTGGGGGGGGGGGGGTATTTCCTGCATTTACATACATTTAGGGACAATGGTGATACAAAATCCAGGAAATAATGAAGTTGATTATAAAGACAATTTCTGCGAAACAAAATAGTAGGCTACTAAACTATGGATATAAAAAAGATGTCTTTCTTTATTGTTTAATTGGGACCGATCACCAAGACTTGAGAGAATCATTTTATAAAGTCAAAAATGTTCACCATTAATGTTTTGTGTGTGAATAAAATGTAAATAATGTGAGACTCAATTTCCACTGTTAAACAAACTTATTTTAAACTGAGCGCTGTAGCTGAAAATGTAAAATAAATGACTTGTTGTACAGGACGTCTGTCAGAGACACATCCACCAAACCACAGGGGTTTAGAATAGAAAAAGCAGAAAGCCTTTATGAACTGTGTGTGTTACAGCACTATTGTGTAATATCAGGTGCAGAGAGACAGCAGCAACATTAATATGGAATTATATGAAAATGTTGATCATTACTTTAATAATTGTCTTTCATGCATAAACAACCACTCTTAGTTAATAAACAAATTAAAATATTTACATTCCTGCTGCTAATTTTCTGTGCAGCACAAATACCTAAAGTAGATCATTTTTATGTCTCCAACACTGTATTATAGCAGGGTAGAAATAACCATCTGTAATCCTTACTTCTGTAATCCAAAAGGAGGGGAAATTGATAACACAATAGATACACTACTTATGTGGTACACAGGATGCAAGATTCTCACACAATCTCACAAACATAAAATATAAAGAACATTTTTCATTGTCCTCCATCTGTCCATTCAATCCCATCTCTCCATGTATCCTAACTGTCCACCTCATCTGTCCTCTGATATGAAAACCACTGAGTTATCATCATATTGAGTCTAACATTAAATTATAATGCTGCATTTCCAGAAGAAAATGTGAGTGTGATTGTGAATATGTTTAATATTATTGATTAATGATTGTGAATATGATAACTATTGCAAGACATGCTCAAATAATTAAAAAAAAAAAAAAAAACCTCCTCCCTTACTCTAGCTGACGTCACACACACACACACACACACACACACACCAGCGGTCTGAAGTCCGTGAAAAATACATTTACAAATCCATATAAAAAACTATAAAACTTACCAGCATGAAAAGTAATATCACACCTAAGCAGCATTTCAGCGTTGGAACCATGTTTCTATCTATTACCGTTTAGGACTGGTAATGTTTTACATGCTTGTTTACGACATCTACAGATGCGTTTACGGCACCTACCGAAAATCCCCGAGAAAGACCGAACTGTACGGAAACCAGGAAGTGAAGTCCGTGAAAAATGCATGTACAAATTAATATAAAATAAACTATAAAACTTATCAGCATGAAAAGTAATAGCACACATAAGCATAACATGGGCAACATTTTAGCGTTGGAACCATGTTTCTAACTATTATCGTTTAGGACTAGTAACGTTTTACATGCTTGTTTACGACAGCTCACGAAAATCTCCGAGAAAAGCCGAACTGTGCGCGCTCTCCTTAAATGCCCGTGCGGAAACCAGGAAGTGAAGTCCGTAACGATCGAATTTAAAATTAATATAAAATAAACTACAATACTTATCAACATGAAAAGTTAAAGCACACTTAAGAAACACATGATGAACATTTTAGCGTTGGAACCAGAATTTTAGCTATTACCGTTTAGGACTACTAGCGCGACCAGGAAACGGAATAATAATAAAAATAAAAAAAAATAATAAAATTGCTGACGCAATCACACTAACTAATATCCAGAGTCTGCTTGTCTTACATTGCTGAGAGAAAATGCGCGGTTTAAAGTCAACTCGTTTTCACGCTACACAGAATGTTCTAATCTAAATTAAATATTTAGCTAACAGTCTGAAGTTACCTAGCAACAACAGTGTATGTTAACGTTAGCTCAGTCACCGTTAGGCTAACATCAACAGGTGTAGACAGTAGATATGATTATCCTGACCTGAGCTAATTTACTGAATCAACCAACTCACATCTCCTTTCTTTCTTTTCATCCATGATGACATTAAAGTCATCTGTTGCTGCTTCTGGTGTTTCATCACACCCCCAAAATTACACCCCCAGTTTTCAGTTATTAAGTAAATAAGATTTACTTACATTGCTTTTCTGGATGCTGAAATCACAGGCATCATCTTCACAAGAACCAGATCTGTTATCTTCTCTGGACTGAAATATTTATTCAGGTCAAATTCCTCCAGATCCTGTTCTGAGGTCAGTAACACAAACACCAGAGCAGACCACTGTGAGGAAGAGAGTTCACTTTGTTTTCCAGATTTCAGGTAGCGTTGGATTTCCTCCACTAGAGAATTATCACCCAGTTCATTCAGACAGTGGAACAGATTGATGGATTTCTCTGGAGGAAGATCTTTACTGATCTTCTGCTTAATGTACTGAACTGTTTCCTCTTTGCTGTAGGAGCTACTTCCTGTCTGTGTTATTAAGGCATGTAAGAGTTTCTGATTGGACTCCAGTGAGAGACCCAGAAGAAAGCGAAGGAAAAGGTCCAGATGTCCAGTTTGACTTTCTAATGCCTGCACTACTGCAGACTTGTGGACATCTGAAATTGTGTTACAGACCTGACTCTGATTAAGAACATTACTGTTTTCTTTCATAAATGCTGTGTGAACATAGAGAGCTGCCAAATGCTCCTGAATGGTCAGATGAACAAAGCAGTACACTTTACTCTGGTGAAGCCCAAACTCCTCTCTGAAGATCTGCGTACACACACCTGAGTACACTGCTGCTTCTCTCACATCAATGCCACACTCTCTCAGGTCTTCCTCATAGAAGATCAGGTTCCCTTTCTTCAGCTGCTGAAAAGCCAGTTGTCCCAGTTTAAGAAGCATTTCTTCATCACTCTCCTGCTTCTGTGAGTATTTTCCTCTTATGATGTTTGTCTGAATGATGAGGAAGTGTGTGTACATTTGAGTCAGAGTCTTGGGGATCTCTCCAGTCTCTGCTTCACCCAACATCCTCTCTAGAACAGTGGCTGAAATCCAGCAGAAGACTGGGATGTAGCACATGATGTAGAGGCTTCTTAATGACTTCAGGTGTGTGATGATGTTATTGGCCAGGCTCTGATCTCTGATCCTCTTCCTGAAATACTCCTCCTTCTGTGGGTCATTGAACCCTCGTATCTCTGTGACTCGATGCACACACTCAGAGGGGATTTGATCAGCTGCTGCTGGTCGGGAGGTGATCCAGATGAGAGCAGAGGGAAGCAGATTCCCTTTGATCAGGTTTATCAGCAGCTCCTGCACTGATGCTGATTCAGTTACATCACACACTCTCACTGTGTTCTGGAAATCCAGAGGAAAACGACACTCGTCCAATCTGTCAAAAATGAACAGAACCTTTTCCAATCTGGACATTTCTGTTTCTTTTATTTCCTTAAAAAAGACATGAAGGAGCTCCATCAGACTCAGTTTCTGGTCCTTCATCAAATTCAGTTCTCTGAAAGGAAGTGGAAATATGAGGTGGATGTCCTGATTTGTTTTCCCTTCAGACCAGTCCAGAATGAACTTCTGTACAGAGACTGTTTTTCCAATGCCAGCGACTCCCTTTGTCAGAACAGTTCTGATGGGTTTGTCTTGTTCAGATGAGGTCTTTGTCAGAACAGTTCTGATGGGTTTGTCTTGTTCAGATAAAGGCTTAAAGATGTCATTGCATTTGATTGGTGTTTCCTCTCTTGTTGTTGTTCTCCTGGATGCTGCCTCGATCTGTCTCACCTCATGTTCATTATTGACGTCTCCACTGTCTCCCTCTGTGATGTAGAGCTCTGTGTAGATCTCATTCAGGAGTATTTGGGTTCCCAGGTTTATCATCTCTCCATTTAAACACTGAAACTTCTTCTTCAGATTTAATTTGAACTTTTTCTGGAGTTCAGTAACATCAGCAGATTCTGGGGTGTGTCTGTAAAATGGTGAAGTAGGAAGACATTTTGAGACATGGGCTTCATTTATTAGGGTTTAAGATCAGTTTTCCTGCATGGTTATCACAGATAGTTTTTTATAATGTTCTCACTGTGTTTCTTTTATTCTACTGTGTGTTTTCTTCAATATAATGAATCTAATGTAGGAAATATCAGTAGAAAGGTTTATAATATCAGCGTGTCAGTGTCACAGTCATGTTACTGGTTTGATCTTACCCTGTAAATGTCATGATGTTCATTTCTCTTCTCTTTTGTTCCTCCTGTAGAACACTGAGAACAAACATTGTATCTGTTAAAGACTTTAATCACTTTAATACTGTACACTAAACATGCTGTAGATCTAATTTTACTACAATAACAGTAGTAACTGCATTCATATTTAGAGAACACAGTGCTAAATTCAACATCACAAATATTTTTCATGTTCTCTAGGAGTTTTTCTAATTATTTTATGATGTAAATTTCAGAAGATAAAAGCTGAAATGTTGAAATATCATCACGTACTCATCTTTTGATCAAACTCAAATGTCTTTAATTTAGAGCAAAAACAAAAGAACTGGCCTTGGAGTTCTGATACTTTCAGAGGGGACAGTATGTGGTCATTAGGGGTGTAACACAACAGGAGTACATCAATAATACATGAACTATGGGATGTTACCTGTGTACAGGTGAGAAGTCTCTATTATTAAAGTTTAAAGGAGGATCCATCTAATCAGCTTGAACAAATGTGTTATAGCATTAATCATTTAATTATTAAATGCAGGTTTAGCAGCTTCACTTTGGTACTCATAATGTACATGAATATCTGTAACTTCATAACTTTGTGAAGGCTTGTGTCAATTAATATGGGCCACTCAAGGTTGGAATATCTTAAAATAAAAGATTATTGCTCACACGTGCTACATGCAAATTTTGTTTCTGTTCATAAGAAACGTTTGAAGACAACTGAACAAAAGTAAGGTTCTGTGAATGGTAGGGCTGAAACGATTCCTCGAGGAACTCGAGAAACTCAAATACAAAAAATCAACGAGGCAAATTAGTTAGTCCATAGTCCTTAAATCAATATGAATATTCACACTTAGATTAAAACAACATGATTGCAAGTTGAAATTAAGGCCAGTATAAATGTATGTGGATTGTGGCTACATGTAGTGACTGTTTAAGACCGTAAATCAGTATGGTGGCTCGTTATGATGTCCCTAATTTAGCTAAGTTTTGTGAAAGCTAAGCGTCATTCATTTTGATAGCCTCACTCTCTGTCACACACACACACACACACACACACCCCAGTATGTATAGAGACAATTAAGAGGGTTTATTCTCCGAAAAACAAAAAACTCTAATGTTACAGAAAAATGTGTTAAGAAATTTGATGTGTATGGACTCTTGTTCTTGTTCCAAGTTTCCTTCCTGTCCATTAATTTTTGCCTCTTACAAAAACCACAAAGTCTTCCAGGAAGACAGTAAAGGCTTATGTCCTGCTTGAGCTGTAGTTAGACTGAAACCTCAAAGTTAAGTTGAACAACATCAGTGCAATGTTTAGGTATAATTATTATTATAATTATTATTATTATTATTATTATTATTTTGTTTTAGGTTGTACTGTTTACAGATTTAAAATTGCAAGCACAAAATACACTTACAGTATGTTACAAACTCTGAGAACCTGTAATAATAATAATAATAATAATAATAATAATAATAATAATAATAATAAATAGTAGTTGTAGTAGTAGTAATAGTTTCATTACCTTTCATAACTTTTCTTTAGTCTTTTGCTTATATTAACATTTATAAGTTCAGAATTTAAGACATTACCTTCATAAATATTTACACTATTTCATCTAAAGCATTTACTGAAAGTATTGCAGCATCACTATAGACCAAGTAACTATAATATAAATTAAAATATCTGATTATAACTGTGTAGCACAGACATTAACCTTGACTTTAACTAGAACTGTGAGATGTTACCTGTATAAAGGTGAGGAATCAGCAGTTTTAAAGTACAAAGGAGGCTCCATAGACTCTTTACTCTTCATGGAGAGACAGCTGACTGCTGGTGAGTCTGATCTCTCTTTCTGAAGTTTACTGTACAACAATACAGACAGTACAATTTTACATATTCAATCTATACACTTTGCTCTCTTGAACAGTGACAGGTACAGTCTTTATTTTTAATAATGTTATTAGACAGTACTATTACTTTTATTATCAAATTAAGATACTTTTACTTCCATGTTTATTATAAGTCAATGTAAAACCCTGTCATGAAAAATTCCTTTATCCATTCTGCATTGTAGCTTTACATTTTAACAGCAGAACTCTATATACTCACTACTTATTTCAGATATGAACAATTAATGACTAAAATGCAGAAATATAGTTACCGCTTCTTTAGGGGTGGGGTCATATCTGTGTCCAGATCAGTGATCTCCATTTTGAATATTAGTGTATGAACAGACAGTTTATGGAGACACTGCTGAGTCACTGATGATACTGATCTCTTCTGCTGGTATCTCTTCTAATAAAAAAGACAAAAACAAATGTCCAGTTAAACATGGAGAGAAACAAACTTTTACATCTCTGACCAAAAAATCATAGTTTTACATACAGTAACTGACCCCTAACATTCTAACACCAAATTATTCAGTCATGGGGAATCTGGATCCCATCTCAGGATCACTGATCAGGAAAAAGATCTCAGGAAAAACATGTGATTCTAGACCTTATTGACCTCTACTTTAATCATGTACTGAACTACACATGTGAGCGGCCAGAAACTTAAGAATCAGGAGGATTTACAGTAGTTTATAAGGATTAATCAGTGGTGTCATGTCATGTGGGAGCAGAGGGCAGGAACAATGACATCAGGTGGCAAGATCACACACAGATAATAGAAATAACAGAAATAACAGATTCTTAATAATGTTTGTGAAACATATAAGACACACTGACAGATCACACTGTTAAATTCAGCCCTCTGTAGGTTGATCATTTTCATTTCCATCAAACCATGTGGCATCCTTTCATTCCTAACACATTTCCCAGTCCATATCAGTGTAGATATCCAGCATGATATTTTACCCCATTGAGATCTGATGTGTTTTCAAAGTGTTCCTTTAATTTTTTGAGCAGTAAACAACAGACACAGTGCAAACAACAGTTATTTAAAAATATATACAAAGGCAAGATTGGTACACAAATTTGTTTAAACATCAATAAAGCACTCCAAAGAGTGTGTGCTGATTGTGAACCCAGATTAATTAGGGAGCTCACATGAACACCACCACAGGCAGAAATATGGCTGAACAGCTATCAACAAAAAGACATTCCTTATGGAAAAACACTGATCACTGATGCCATGACATTGCAGCTGGCCACAGATTTATTGTAGATTTTATTTTAGAAGGTGACTCTTTGACCTTTCCACAGACAGTACAGTGATTATGAAGAGATGATTACCTTCCCTACCAGACAGTTTGAGGGCCCAGGATGTTTCCATAGTTATTGCACTATGTTTAAGAAATGCTGCCTGGTTTGCAGACAAACGCTGATCAAAATCTTCATGAACAGGAAGCAACAGGGCCAGATATAGGGGAGTACTACAGAGAGCTTGTATATATAATAAATCATCTGCACTTTGACGTTTGCTTCACACATAGCAATATGGCCCCGCTTCAATATAAATTTATTTACACAATTATGATATTGTACTTAAATAAATATATTAGATAACGCCTGAGGCAGCTGTATTACATTTAGACTTACAGAAGTTAGCAGACACCCTTATAATAGCTGTATAATAACTGTAGTTTATTATAATGTCCATGTCTGTTTCCTTTTAACAGACTTCCCATATGTTCAACAAACACAAGACAAGAATGGTCTACCAGAATGGCCTGAGGTGGAGGGACTGATGGGTAACGTAGTCCTTACACAATAAACACACAGTGATGGTGACATAAACTTCAGAAGCTCAATAAAATAAAAAAACAAATCAGAGTCCATAATTCTGTCCTTTGACTTTAACACCTATAACTGGTCAAAAATGTATTAAATAAATTATTAACAAATTAACCAACAAATTAATTAATCAATTATACTTACATAGGGATATTGATGTACAGGAACATTATCCCGCTTTCCTAGATGATGGCTGGTTGAACTAAAATATGAATAAAATATAATAAAATAAAAGTAAATAAAACATTTTTCAGAGATCACGAGACAACATCCTCATGGCCTTGGCTGGTTTTGTTGTTTTCACTTTTGTGGAAGTCAGATTTTAAAACACATTATGTCTGTTCCACGTTATTAAAGCAAAAATAACCACAAACCAAACAAACTGAAGGAAAAATCTAGTAGAAAAACTGGAATATATAACTAACACACACCGAACACTTACACACACCGGGAAACACACTGAAGAGGAAGTTCAGCTGAAATGAAGCGGTTTTCTTACTGCTCTTTTTACACGAGGTCATTACAATATAACACCAGTTTTGTATCAAATACATGATATAAAGTGATTTATTTTAAAAGAAAATGACCTTCTTGTATTGAACAGTCCGTCTTGTTGGACATTAACAACACCGTTTCTCCGTTTCAGTCCGCTGCGATGAGACACACTGGAGTCGGAGCTTTAACAGGGTTGCCAGATTGGACTGAAAGTTTCCAGTCCAACTACAGCTTAAAACCCGCCCATTAAAAAAATACCAGCCCAAAGTGCGTACTGTGATAACTAATACAAAAACAAACAGAAAAACCAAAGCAAATTAGTGCAAAGGGAACTATTTAGAAACACACACACACACTACGTTAGCCACCTGTATACGTTTTGTTTAATTATCAAACATGCCATCCGAATCTTATAGCAGAATAATAGCGTATAAACCTTTTTATAGAGACTTAATGCAGAGAATCTTCACAGAACTCATAAAAATGTCTCTTGAAATATTATAGACTATTATTCTTTCCTATTCTTTTCGGCAGGACTTTCTATATTTCCTCCACGTTGGCATGATAATGATAAAAACACCATGCCAAAGTCTGACTGGATTGGACTCTCCTCATCCTTATCGGCTAAACTGAGCCATATTATTAAAATGTCAACATTACATATTAAACTTTATTGTAAAGTCTGTTAGAATGGAAAAAAAACAATAAAATATCATGTTTATAGTTAAAAATAAAAACCCGCCAGTTGCATCAAAAAACAGCCCAAATTTTATCGACCCGCCCAATGCATTTTTTCCCGGTTACGCGTGAAATCTGGCAATCTGGCAACACTGGCTGTACAACAAACACTTTCACTTTCGGGAACCGATTCACTAAGAAACGAATCGACCCTTTGAGTCGGCTCTTTGGTTAAAAATTAAGAAAAAGCGAGATTGAATTATTTTTTTACTCGTTCATGTAGACGTTTTATTGTTCTTAAGTTACACCACAAGTCTACTTCAGTGACCAAGAAATACAATAAAAGTGTCATTAATAATACTAATCTCACATTAATCACACAATCTTAATAATCTGAATAAATTCATTGTGGCTGTTTGTGATGGAGACAAAAAATGCAGCTGAGAAAAAGACTTCACATTTTATATGGTATTATTTAGTTCTTTTTAATAAACTGTGATCTATCTGTAGAGTATGTGACAGGGGTATCTGATGTAATGCCCCAAAAGTGTAGTATAGTGTTTTATTTACTCTCTAAATATAAAGAAATTCAGGAGAATTTAGAAAAGTGATGATGACACACACCTGAAAGAAAGAAAAGCAACACACATACTAATGTCTCTTCTTCTATGGCCGGTTGCTTGCTAGCGTGAGCTCAGGGTTCAGCTGAAACACATCAATATGGTTTATGTGTTGTTTATATGACTGTCCCTGATTGAGTGACACTGTGGATGATGGAGCATCATCATAATACATGGTTGGCACAAATGTCCAGCACATGGGAGTGTGTGTGTGTGTGCATGTAGAACTCCACAGTCAGTGCAGTGTAACACACACATGTATATCAATAAACAGAGGCAGAGGGTGCAGTATCGGGTGATTTCCTTGTCAGAGGTGATTTGGAGTCCATGTGTACAGTGTGGAATCTCAGAGTTAATGCTGTAGCTCAAAGTGACTAGAAGCTAACTTGGACCCTTTATAACACTCATCATTTAATGAAAATCAAACAAATCAATAAAAAAACAGGAGGGTTTTTTCTCTGTGTGTGTGTGTGTGTGTGTGTGATTCTTTAGCCACTCCTCAATAAATAAAAGAGAGTAGAAGTAAGGTATCCGTGAGTGTACGTTGTGTTATTAATTGTCCCTAAATTGTTTTTCCGAAGGTTATGGTATAGACAAACATAACATTTTGGCGACGAGGTGGATAAAAAAAAATTACGGCGGTTCTACCACAAGTAGTACTGAGTATTTAGGCGCACTTGAAAATTATTATTTTCCTTTCTTTCGTAGCTAAAGTGTGACAGGTTAGCTACAATGGCTTTTGCTTTCGGCCATATGGAAGCTTTTGATGAAAGCATCGAGCCGTGGACCACGTACATCGAAAGTTTCGAGCATTTCGTAGAGGCTAATAGCATCGCTGCTGACAAGAAAGTACCTGTGTTACTCAGTGTGATAGGTGGAAAAACATATGGACTACTCCGTAGTCTCATCGCTCCAGAGGAGCCGGGAGAGAAGAGCTTCAAGCACATCACGGACACGCTACAGCAACACTTCTCTCCGAAGCCCTTAATCATCGCTGAGCGATTTCGTTTTCACAGGAGGAATCAGGTAGAGAGTGAGTCTGTAACACAATGTGTTGCTGTACTAAGAGGATTATCAGAACACTGTGAATTTGGGGGACATTTAGATGATGCACTTCGTGATAGATTTGTGTGCGGTTTGAAGAGTGAAGCCACGCAAAAGCGCCTGCTGACGGAGACTATGTTAACGTTTCAAAGAGCGGTGGAACTGGCGGTCTCCATGGAAACAGCAGCTCGAGAAGCACACCAACTCAGCGGATCGGTGACGGTACATGCACTTTCATTAGCAAAAAGTAAAACTGCTAACAAATGTAAACGATGTGGAAAAACTAACCACAATGATGATGACTGTTGGTTTAAGGACAAAAACTGTAACACGTGGAAAGAAAGGCCATAGCAGTCGTGTGTGCAGGAAGAGCGACAAGGGCAGAAAGACAAAGAGTGAAAGCACATCAAAAGTTACATGGACAACATGGAGAGGCAATGTAAAAAAGGGAAGTGTACACCGTGTGGATGCAGAGGAAATGTCCAATGATGACGACACAGACACTGAATTAGCCCTGTATAAATTGTCACAGCCAGGGGAAAAGTCCAGTATCATCGTGAAACTAAAAGTTGAGGGTATTCCATTGGAAATGGAACTGGACACGGGTGCAGCAGTCTCGCTGATTTCGACACAAACCTATGACATGATGCTCCTGCCCCTACATGCAACTGACATTATCCTTCTCACTTACACTGGTCAAGCATTACATCCTGAAGGTTTAATTAATTTCCATGTAAAAATGGGTAAGCAGACAGCTATTCTTCCATTATATGTTGTGCAGGGGAACTACCCTCCACTGTTTGGCAGAGAGCGGTTGCGTCAGATCAAACTGAATTGGAAAGAAATAAGAACAGTAAAAGTGAAAACACTAGAAACAGTGTTGCAGAAACATGCCGCCATTTTTTCACATCAATTGGGAGAAATGAAAAATATCAAAGTGAAAATAACACTGAAATCTGAGCACAAACCCAAATTTTGCCAGCCCAGGGTTGTTCCACATGCACTCCGCCCCAAGGTCGAGGCCGAACTGAACCGTCTCACAGAAATTGGGGTATTGTCCCCTATACAGTACAGCAGTTGGGCTACCCCTATAGTCCCAGTTGTAAAGAAAAATGGATCTGTACGCATCTGTGGTGACTTTAAAGTGACTGTTAACCCCGTTCTGCACATTGAACACTATCCTCTTCCACGCATTGAGGATCTGTTTGCGTCACTATCAGGAGGACAATGTTTCAGTAAATTGGATTTGTCACATGCGTACCTACAGATGAGGGTTGAGGAGGAGTCCAAGCAATTTCTTACAATTTCCACCCAGAAAGGGCTATTCCAGTACAACCGCCTTCCGTTTGGGATTGTTTCGGCACCAGCCATATTCCAGAGAGCTATGGACCAAGTATTGCTGGGTCTGTCAAACGTCCATTGTTACCTGGATGACATCTTAGTAACTGGATGGACTGAAGCTGAACACCTGGAAAACCTGGACGCAGTTCTTGGACGCCTGAAGCAGTTCGGCCTACATGTTGAAAACAGTAAGTGTGACTTCTTTAAAGACTCATCGGAGTACCTGGGTCATATAATTGATGCAGAAGGTTTGCACAAGTCACCTGAAAAAGTAAGAGCAATTTTTGAGGCTCCAACACCATCCAGTGTCACACAGCTGAGATCATTTCTTGGCTTGTTAAACTATTATGGGAGGTTTGTACCCAATCTGGCCACCATTGTGAATCCCTTAAACGCCCTGCTGTGTAAAGGGAAACGTTGGCAGTGGTCAGTCGAGTGCAACACTGCATTCAGAAAGGCAAAAGAGCAACTAGTGTCACAAAATGTCTTAATACATTATGAACCCCAGAATGTCATCCGCCTTGCATGTGATGCATCACCTTATGGTATTCGGGCTGTTATTTCACACATGTTGCCCAGTGGTGAAGAAAGGCCGGTAGCATTTGCATCACGCACACTCAGCAAGGCAGAACAAAATTATGCACAAATTGAGCGCGAGGCTTGTTAGTGTTCGGAGTCCGAAAATTCCATCAGTATCTCTATGGACGAAAGTTCATGCTTTTCACAGACCACCGCCCACTCACCACGATCTTTGGTGCACAGAAAGAAGTTCCGTCTATGGTAGCTGCTCGAATGCAAAGGTGGGCTTTGTTTTTGTCGGCACATAACTACACTACTGAGTATAAAAAGGCTGAACATCATGCAAATGCCGACGGCCTGTCCCGCTTACCGTTACGAGTGGAGCATAGAGAGAAAAAGGACGCGGTAGATTTATTCTACCTTGGACAGATGGAGAAACTTCCTGTCAGGACCACTGATATTCGACGTGAGACGCTGACTGACCCAACCTTGTCAGCAGTCCTTGAAATAGTCACAAAAGGGGCTCAGAATGGAAATCTGCCCAGTAACAATGAACTTGCACCTTTCATTGCCAGACACGATGAGCTGTCCGTACAACATGGATGTTTAATGCGTGGTATGAGAGTCATTGTTCCACAAAAGCTGCGCAACAGAGTACTTGAAGAATTGCATAGTGGTCACCCTGGAATTGTCCGAATGAAAGCAATTGCTCGCAGCTACGTGTGGTGGCCGGGTCTCGATGCTGACATTGAGCTGCAGGTAAAAATGTGTCAGTCATGCCAACAGGTACAGAAAATGCCATGTCACGCATCCCTCCACCCATGGGAGTGGCCATGAAAGCCATGGGAGCGTATTCACGTAGACTTTGCGGGGCCATGCGAGGGCCTTATGTATCTGGTTGTGGTTGACGCACATTCTAAGTGGCCTGAAGTGCAGTTAATGACATCAACAACTGCAGAAAAAACAATCGAAGTCCTGCGAAACCCCTTCAGTCATTATGGAGTGCCTGAGGTCCTCGTGAGTGATAATGGACCACAGTTTGTTGCACAGGAGTTTGCAACTTTCTTGAAGGGCAACAATGTAAAACACATCCGCTCAGCTCCATATCATCCAGCTACCAATGGGCAGGCTGAAAGGTTTGTTCAGTCTCTGAAACAAGCATTGAAACAAGCATCTACCCTACAGAGACGGCTTGATTCATTCTTGCTAATGTATCGGAACACACCACACCCAACAACAAAGGAATCTCCCTCCATGTTGTT
The DNA here is from genome assembly GCF_019097595.1 of Hemibagrus wyckioides. Taxonomy (NCBI): domain Eukaryota; kingdom Metazoa; phylum Chordata; class Actinopteri; order Siluriformes; family Bagridae; genus Hemibagrus; species Hemibagrus wyckioides. The sequence continues at coordinate 13,460,860 of NC_080721.1, read as the reverse complement.
TTTGGGACGCCAGCTACGCACACGTCTGGATGCCCTGAAACGCAGTGTATTAGCTTCTGTGCGATCTTCACAGACTGCCCAGATCTTTCGCCGAGCTGGTCATTCAAGGCCAAGACGGTTTGAAATCGGTGATACAGTGCTGGCTCGAGATTACAGGGGGAGAGAGAGATGGACATCAGGTGTGGTGACTGCTCAAAGTGGGCCAATATCTTACACTGTAGATGTAGGAGCTTCCGAGGAATGGAGACGCCATGCGGATCAACTCTTGTCCATTCCCAATAAAACAGTTCAAATGCAGGGGGCACAGTCATCTGATACTAGTGAGGTGCCTGCTCCTGTCCAGACCTCTGGAAGTGTCATTCCTTCCACACCACAGAAGGAGCTACATGTTTCCAGTGACTCACCAGCAGAGAGCCAGTTAGCACAGGGCATATCTGATATTTCATCTGTGCCAGTCAGACGTTATCCACGTAGAGTAATTAAGCCTCCAAACCGTCTGACGTTGTAGAAGTACAAAAAAAATGAAATGAGAACCTTGCTGAACTGTAATTAGTTGTTAGTGGGCCTGTTCTGTCATGGGGCAGAATAATCCCCGAACTGGCTCGAGGCAAGAGGCAGTCTACCCTCTACCTCTAGAATGTATTCCTGAAAATTGGTAAGATTATATTGTTACTTCTGGAGTAAGAGGGGAGGAAATGTTATGTATGGCGTTTTAACATGTTGTTCCCTCAGGTGCCTGTGGGTGGCACCGGTAATAAAATGTATGTTGTCAATAAATAAAAGAGATTAGAAGTGAGGTATCTGTAAGTGTACGTTGTGTTATTAATTGTCCCTAAATTATTTTTCCGAAGGTTATGGTATAGACGAACATAACAGGCAGGACTTTCTTCTGATGGGCACACCCTGCAGCCAGTGACATGCGAGGACAGAGTAGGTTCATACCATTATGTGAAAGATGGAAGGGTTCCTTCCTTTTCCTTAGTTCCTTTCACTGGAACTAAGGGGCCAAGCCCAGCTCCTGAAAAACAACCCCACACCATAATCCCCCCTCCACCAAACTTTACACTTGGCACAATGCAGTCAGACAAGTACCGTTGTCCTGGCAACCGCCAAACCCAGACTCGTCCATCAGATTGCCAGATGGAGAAGCGCGATTCGTCACTCCAGAGAACGCGTCTCCACTGCTCTAGAGTCCAGTGGCGGCGTGCTTTACACCACTGCATCCGACGCTTTGCATTGCACTTGGTGATGTATGGCTTGGATGCAGCTGCTCGGCCATGGAAACCCATTCCATGAAGCTCTCTGCGCACTGTTCTTGAGCTAATCTGAAGGCCACATGAAGTTTGGAGGTCTGTAGTGATTGACTCTGCAGAAAGTTGGCGACCTCTTCGCACTATGCGCCTCAGCATCCGCTGACCCCGCTCCGTCAGTTTACGTGGCCTACCACTTCGTGGCTGAGTTGCTGTCGTTCCCAAACACTTCCACGTTCTTATAATACAGCTGACAGTTGACTGTGGAATATTTAGGAGCGAGGAAATTTCACGACTGGATTTGTTGCACAGGTGGCATCCTATCACAGTTCCACGCTGGAATTCACTGAGCTCCTGAGAGCGACCCATTCTTTCACAAATGTTTGTAAAAACAGTCTGCATGCCTAGGTGCTTGATTTTATACACCTGTGGCCATGGAAGTGATTGGAACACCTGATTCTGATTATTTGGATGGGTGAGTGAATACTTTTGGCAATATAGTGTGTGTGTATATATATATATATATATATATATATATATATATATATATATATATATATATATATATATATATATATATACAATTTATAACAATAAAAAACAAATTATAACAAATTTGTTTATTTATAACAAAGAAAACAATTTATAACAATAAAAACATTTGTAACTATATAATGAGTTAAATGTCTTCGAGCACCGTCATCTACAAATGAAACAAAGAAATAAGAAATAAGTCACATGGACATTAGATAAGATTTAGATGAACAGTTAAATAAATAAACGTCTATTATATAAGCCTTTTTTTATCATGAAGCACGGCCACGTTTGCGGAACAGCAATGAAATCTACATCGTCTTAAAAATATCTTCTAAAATTCATCTTCTTAAATTATTCCAAGGAAGTGGAAAACATTAAAAACTCTTGTCTTTCTTTAAAACCTGCTGATATACAATGAGACAATATGTTTTTATCCCTAAACACAATGATCTTCCTTTAATTTAGTCATTTAACAATCAATTATTTTAATTCATTTAATTATCATTTATTTAGATAATTAAGGACATTTATCACTGCTCTTAGATGTAAATTAACAAATCATTTAGTTTATCTGTTCAACTTGTTTATGAACTATGTGTAGTTGTAAAATATCAAAATGTCATGAGATATGCAAAAACAGTAAATGAATGTTAATTATAAATCTATTGATTGCTAATTATGTGAAGATGTTTGTGTAGTTTTAGTTTTCATAATAATAATAATAATAATAATAATAATAATAATAATAATAATAATAATAACGTCATATTTGTTTAAAATATTCACTGTAATAGACTGCCAAACGTAATAGTACAGCTCTTTAAGCTCTTTATTTTTAATATAGTATCTTTCAGCATTTATTTACCCCTAGATGTCACTGTGGAAAAGGGAATGTAAGATACAAACACTTCTACATCGGTACTCATAGTTGATACTCAGTTAAAAATCTTCTAATACAATGTGGTTACCATTTTAAACTCCTATGTGGTGCAAATTTCAGGGCCAATGAAATGAAATCTTCCACCTCAGTCGCCTTTAGTGTCTTGAAATTCTTCTGTGTTGCTCCTAAAAATAGAATGAAATAATCACTGTTATTCTCTGCATTGTAACTTGTACACTGTATATAAATTTAGGTTAAAGAATCTGAGTTAGATTTGAGCTACGGAATTAATCAGTTGTTCAGAACATAAAAAATATCAATGAATTTTATTCTACAATGTAATATTAAACACAGTTATCTTTTATATAACCATTTTTAATATAGCAATGTAATTTAGAACAAAGCTCACCAATCACAATAGGGCAAATCCTGAGGTCTTGGAAGACAAGCCTAGAAAATAACTTGACCATAGGGACATGTTAAACTAAATTGTGTCCTGTAATTAGTATCACAGGTGTGTGTACATATATGTGTATTTTGATGTGAGCATTTTATTTGTTTTTGGATAAAATGATCTGCTTTGGATAAAAGTGTCTGTAAATGCAATGCAATTGTAAATAATTACTGAAAGATTAAATAAATGTGTAGTATATAATATAGAACTATATTTATTACCATCTTTCTCCTTTTCTCCTTCAGTTCTAATTTTTGGTCAAATTGTTGAAACTCTTCAAGAGTTAGGACATGGTCCATTTTCTAAAATTTCCTCCTCTGCCTCTCCACCTGGCACAGCCACAGCAGCCAGTATTCTGTGCTGCATACAGAGGATGTCTTGCTGGGTCTCAATAAGCTCTTGCTGCTTTTGCAAAGCCTTTGTGTGATATCCTATAGAAACAATTTAAACATGGATTCAGTTCCTTAAACATGTATGTCATTGTGTCAAAGAGCTGCTGTTGTAGCTTACTCTTGGTGGCTTCCTCTGATGAGGTCTGTGCCTGCGCTTCATTCAAGAGGAACATCCAACACTGCTGTGGACAAAAATCAAAATACTTATGTTTCAAAATATTACATACATTTTATTGAATATAACAATGACACTATGTTACAGACATTGATGGGGGGGGCTGATATTTGTTACTGAAGATTCTAGTAATGACTCCTGTGCTGCTGGAAAAAAATGATATACAGATGTAGGAATAAATAAAAATTAAACATGCTTATTAACTTTTTTTTTTTCATTCACCTACAGAATAAATCAGGTGATCTAGGCATTTCCTGTTCCTGTTGGTCTATGGGAAAGAGAGAGAAATATAGAAATATATTGCTTATTGCTTCAAATCAATTTAGAATTTTTGAATGATATCTGAATTTTATATATATATATATAACCTTTATATATATCTACTAACCTTTGTCTTGAGGATAAGTTTTGGGGAAAGGCTGATCTAAAAATACAATAGAAATAGGAAAAAGCATCTATTAGTTTACTTTGCATTTTAGAGCTTATATGATTATGCATAGCCTTGATGTCCGATGATGCCTGAGATAGACACAGGCTCCCCGTTACCCGAGAATAGATCGGATAAGCGCTACGGACAATGACATGAAAAAGAAATGATTATGCATAATCAAGAAAGCAAAATAAACAGATCAGAGTAAATCAACATTAGTGGCTGTGTGAATTATTTAGCCACTTACATGAACCACAATGTTTTTCTTTCTTTGTTTCTGTATTGTAATGTTACTTTAAAGCTTATTAAATACAAAAGCATACTTCAGTGGTTTCTTCCAACCAAGTGGTGGGAATAATTTCCACTGAATTGTCATCTCCAAATTCCACCTTATGAAAAGTTTTTGTCTCCATCTGTTTAGAGATAAAACAAACAGACAAATTAGTAGATTAATTAATTAATACAACAAATACATTCATTCAACAACTTATTTCTTATGATAACAGGTTGTGATTACTGTCCTCTTTGGCCTACCTGTTTATCATGAGGGAAACATTGGAGATTGGTTCAGTGATGATAAGTTCTTGATTGTCTGAGTTTTGTCATGTTAGGTTGTGAGCTATGGTAAGTTTGTCGTGTGTGTGTGTGTGTGTGTGTGAAATAAATATACAAAATAAGTCATCAGCTCAGTGCTATAGCTGTTGTATTCCACTGCCAAGTTAGGTGAAAGAAGAAGGCCCAAGGCAACACTGAATATCATGAAATGGTCATACAGTTGATCAGCTAGAATTCCCTTTAATTCAGTCTTGCCAGTGTACACAGCAAACTGCTGCAGTTCAGTTGCCTTCCACCTATCTATGTCTTCTAGACGCCTTGGTTTTCTTGCAAAACAGCTTGGAATGCTCTTCCTGCCTTTGGGACACTTCATTCAATTCAATTCAATTTAGTTAATTTTGTATAGCGCCTTTTACAATGAACATTGTCTCAAAGCAGCTTTACAAAAGAAGAAAACAGAGAAAAAGGAGGGGAAAATGAAAAATAATAATAATAAATAAAAAATAAAAATAACTAATTAACTAGAAATAAGAATAAATTATTAAATTCTATAATTAGACTATTTTATCCCTAATGAGCAAGCCTGTGGCGACAAATTCATCAATTTGTCCAGCAGACATTCGCACACTCCGGTCACCTCTAATCCACTGTGTCATCATTTTTTTTGTAACCCCCAGGCAGGCTTGGTGCATGTAGTCTATTGGAAATTGGTCAATCATGTCCAATGGCAGCCTTAAAAATGAAGACACTGGAATGACCTCATCATCCTGACGTCTTTCCATTTCAGCACGATATGTCTCATCTGTGCGTAGAGTGAGATTATCCACCTCTGGGTAAGTAACACACCCAGAAACCCACATGCCCCTCTGAGGGCATTTATCACATCCATAATATCCTGAGTACTGCTTCATCTTTTTTACCATCACTTTTGCCGGTGCGTCACAAACAATACATTTAATCTTTATTTGTTTTCCCTCCAAACCATTGTCAAGGAGTTGCTGGATGTCTTTTATGGCTTCCTCAATAAAATCTAAACTTGTTGGTTTGGAAGGACCATGTGTCAGTGTCACAGGAAAGACAGGCAGTCCATCAATATTAAATGAAATCTCCAGTGTTGTTATTTTTTCTGTTATCTCCCTTGGGTAGTGGTGCAGCTGCTACTTAGGTGCTCTCTTATGTTAAAATGAACACACTCCATCCCTGACTTCATACATGTTTTAATGTGTCTAGGAGTTTGTAGGAAGGTTCTTGCTGTTGAAGGCAATTCTGGATGTCCATATTTTTTAGGCCCCCTCAGGAGGTCATCAGTGGCATTATGTGTAATGAGGAGTTTTGTAGCCCACTCCTGAAGAAATATTGTAAGTGAGGCTGGAAGCATTTCATCAATATCCTCAGGCCCTGAACTACAGCTTTCCTCACTGACCCCATTATTCACACTCTCATGTCCTGAACTGCAGTTCTCTTCCCTGACCACATTATTCACACTCTCATGTCCTGAACTGCAGTTCTCTTCCCTGACCACATTATTCACACTCTCATGTCCTGAACTGCAGTTCTCTTCCCTGACCACATTTGCCACACTCTCATTCCATAAACTGCAGTTCTCCTCACTGACTCCAGTCTCAACACTCTCAGAAGCACTCTGGATGTCTCTGTAATTTCTTTCATCCATGTTGGCCTGACCCTGGACTTTTTGAGGAAATTTTAATTGCTTTCCAACAACCATTTTATTCAGGACCCCCAAGCACATTTCCACTGCCTTGTGTAGCGTTGTCTCCTTGACTTTGAATCCATTCTAATTCCAAAATATTGAATTTCATATTAAAAATGTTGTTTGCAGATATTTTGCAATATTGAGTATAAGGGCAATATAAAATATGGCCAAAGGTATGTGGACATAGGGATAGGTGTGTTCCATTATGGAGCCATCTAATCTGAATCTGAGTACCCCTGCCATGCCCAATGTGGACAACTCTATTTTTTTTATAAAGACTGGTTTTACTGATTAGCTCATTAGTATAGTGTTCACAAACCCAAACTGGGTCTGTCAAATAAGGGAGATATTGAAAATGTGCAAAAGCTGGTTTTGGGATATACTGATAAATAGCTCAAATATCTAAGGTAAATTTTAATTGCTTAACTGACTTGACTGTTTATACCTCAAAAAAAAAACAGTATTTGGTTTGTATTACTAAGGATTTTAAAAACATGTTTATGTTATACTGACCTTTGTATTGTGGATGAATCTTGGACAATAATTTACCTGTAAATATAACAGAAAAATGACGTGAAATGTAGTAAGTTGGTTAATAGTTATATGTTAATCATCTTCCAAATAAATATAATCTCATTACATTTTGGCGGAACAGAAATCAACACCTGTGTTGTCTTAGGTGAAAAACTGAAATATAAATGTATTTATCACACTTTAAATCCCAGGACCACCAAGCTACCTCTGCTGGGCTCTTGAGCAAGGCCATCTCTCAGTTGCATAAATGAGATAAATGTAAGTTGCTTTGGATAAAGACATCTGCCAAATGCCATAAATGAAAATGTAAAAAAAAGGACAGAGGTTGATTGTAAGTCATATTATAAAATCTGAATCAAAGAAGAAAAATACTAGTTGACCTAAAAATGTGTTCAGTGAGGTAACTTCTAGGGTATCATTAACCCTAGAATGCATATGTTGGTCAATCAGCTGTATGTGCTTAATTCATGTGCTTATTGTACTGCATGTAGAAGCAATAAGACTGGTATTACCCAGAAATGAGCTTTTTTCAACGTGTTTTATAATGTGTATATAATTCTTTTGCTTTTGTAACCCTACTTTCTTGGTTTATTTAATAAAGTCTCCAGTCTCTTTCGGGCTGTGAGTAATAAGCGGGCTACAGTTGAGTTACAACAACTTCTTTATTTCGGCCAAACGGCAAGACAGTACATGAACTTTTCCCTCTCTCTACTCTTCTCCCTCACCCCGGTGCTACTACAACCTGTGCTCCCCCGGGAAAACCCCGGTGTTACTAGTTAGTTCCCTTTTAACATAAATACAATAAGCAAAATCAAATGTCACACATGCAGGGATACAGACAAAATAATAATGTGCTATAAATAATAATTAAATAATATTCAATTCTAAATTAAAACACATAAATAAATAAATACCTTATAGGTGTACTTCATATGATAATAAATAACATAAATCAATGCACAACTAAGGTTACACTTTTTTCTCCTCCAAAAATTGTGAATATACTTTCTCTAATATAGACTGCACAACAACCCAGCAGTTAAGGTAAACATTTATTATTATTATTATTATTATTATTATTATTATTATTATTATGGTTTAGTGTGTATTTAGAATGCGTATACATTCCCCCTGGTTGGTATTATCAGAGTATGATGGTCATTTGTGGGTTTGTGAGCGAGGAGTGAAATTTATTTTTTGGTCAGTTTTTCTGACCGGAAGCTAGCTCTGTGTTCTGCAACAGCTAGACCATGGAGAAACGGAATAGAACAACTGAAGAGTTTTTATTTTTAGCTTTGCATGGCATTTTCGAAAAATCCAAGCCTCATGTTTAGTCTCCCTGTGGGATGAGTTGCATGTACATGGTGACATGACTCAACTGGAAAGTTTTCTGCTTATATTCTATAAAATATAACATGGACATTTAAAGTCCTGTGACGGACGTGTTTGGTTAAACTATACTTTTAGTGAAATGTTAGAGAAATTGTGCGATAATCTACATTTGGTTGAACCTTATGTTTCTATAAAAGATCTGACGTCACTTCCTTAGTGTAGTTTAATGTATATTTTAGCACTACTTTGTGTTGAATGTGTTGAAATACCATGACATGACACAAATAACACAAAACAATGACAGACTGCTGCTACAGTGTGTTTTCCAGTATGGTTGTTGAGGAAGACACTATAATACACTAATGTGTTTCCATGACTTTCTGAAAGTGGGAGGAAAATATAGGGAGATGGATTGTCAGTCAGAAGAAGGAAAAATGGTCAAATTATTAGTCACTTCCTTAGCTTAGATAATAATCGATAATGAAAATCGTTTTGAACCAATGACATTCTCGATTATTCGGCCGGCGCACGTCACCACGCATTCAGTCATAGCGTTGTTCCAGGCGCACATCAGAAGAATGGAGGAGAGAACAAGCACGTCGGATAAAAGTGTGTGACCCAAGTCCTCTAAGGCATGGGAGCTTTTCATATTAAATTCCGCGATAAATGTTGTAACTTTACAAAGCGGAGCTTCAGAGTCACGGAAGCACGACAATGATGAACGAGCACATAAAGTTTAATGCAGATTTGTCATGTGCCATATTTGTGTGCTTAATGTGTTGGTCATTCACACAGAGCGTGTTTTATTCCTAATTCCTTTTTTATTATTTTTTAATGAATGTGATATATGAATGTGTGTGACCGCTGCACGCGCATCTTTTGCAGCCCCTCGCGCATCTCATGTTCAAATCATTTCAACTTTTCCAAGCAGCTCAGCTCATCAATGTCACTCACAGAACATTGAACCAATCAGAAGGCCCCAGAGGCGGGGCAGCGCAGCTCATCAACGTCACTCACAGAACATTGGACCAATCAGAAGGCCCCAGAGGCGGGGCAAGCGTTACAAATTTCGTTTACAGTAGCAGGTTGTCATGGCAACTTCATGGTACATCCTGAGCCCTTGGCGTTCTGTACTGCGCTTTTAAACCCATTCCTAAACACAGAGTCTTGTATTTGTAAACACAAACATACCTTCTGTGTGAATGCTTTATTCTGTGTGAATGCTTTATTCTGTGTGAATGCTTTATTCTGTGTGAATGCTTTATTCTGTGTGAATGCTTTATTCTGTGTGAGTGCTTTATTTACATGTTTACAGTGTCTGGTGTTTATTGTGTAAAGAGCGCTGCGTTACTCCTCATTCACAATGTAGATGATAAACAACGCTAATAGTTGTAGTGCAAGACCCTTAAGTACTGTCCAATTAAAACAGTTTGATCAAAATATACAAACAATATTTGTTTTTAATCAGTATTTGTTACCAATTAAAAATAATGCAATGTAAAATATCTGGAAGACTGAATGGATCATAACTTGGTAGTCTAGTAGTTCTGACTTTAAGAAACACAAACAGTTTGTGATTTCTTCAGAAATCTTCAAATAATAAATACAATCTAACATCACAGTTAAAATACGAAGTCTAAACGAATTATCAAGTGCGCTTTGCATTTAAGCACAAGTCTGTATGAAACCCAGGAAGTGAAGCAGAGCTAAAGTTTAATGTAGTCTGTGTAAGTAGTATTTACCAAAACCGCTTTGCCTGCACCACCGCTAGCCTCCGTTACATATATAAAAGCCATACATGCTTAAACGATTGCAAAACATTCTCAAATAATGAACACAAACTAAAGTTACAGGTAAAATATGAAGTCTAAACGAACCAGCGAGTGCGCTACGCTGAAATGTCCGGGAGCTCAGGGAGTGAAGCGGAGCTGAAGTTTAAGGTAGTATGTAGATGTACAGTTAGGATTCAAGCTGTAGGACCAGTTTAAAGACCATACGACCTTAACAAAACAAACCTCTTCACTCACTCTAGCTGTCACACACACACACACACACAGTAGCGGTCTGAAGTCCGTATTGCTTTAAAAATTCATATAAAATAAACTATAAAACTTATCAGCATGAAAAGTAATAGCACACATAAGCAAAACATGCGCAACATTTTAGCGTTGGAACCATGTTTCTAACTATTATCGTTTAGGACTAGTAGCGTGCGGGGGAACCGGAATAATAATAATAAACAAGAGTGTGATTGCTTACGCACTCACACTAATAAAGGTGACTAACTAGCTAATGTCCTGTATCTACATTCATGTGTATCAGCATATATACATTACATTTGTCAGCATGATTTTATGCATTGCCATACAATTGACTGATTAGATAATTGCATGTGTATATTAATTATCTATTCCCCAACATGGAAATGCAGGAACACCAGAGTCTTCATCTCGTCCACAGATGTTCATCACCAACTGAAAAGAAAAGAAAAACGTCTGAGTAAATAAATACAGACTGGACTGTCATACTTCATGACCAAGTTCTAGCTTGATCAAGAGCAGGAAATCATCTGTGCTCCCAGAGAAACATTATTATGCTCTTTTTATAATTTACTGTTCAAAATGTCTTTCATTACAATCTGTAACATTTAGCTAGAACAAACAAGAAATTCCACCAGAAACCATCACATCACTTCTCTTCTCTTCTCACCGTCTCTGGAGAGTTGCTGTGTTTCAACTCTCGCTCTACATGAATATATTTGTAGTCTCAGATTCTCTGTCTTCTACTTTCACATGAAATTTAAATCCACACCAAACAGCATTAAAGCAAATTGTTAGAAAACATCTGATTAAACAGAATATAGTGAAATTGTGACACATTAATCTGATATTTATGGAAATGTATAAACTAATGCTAATAGGCATAATAATGCTATCAGACTTTTAATTCATTTCTGAGTTTATCTAAAACAGATCATTACTCACTTCACTATCCATAGATTGTGATTTTCCTCTTTAGAGCAGAGAGACTCTTCCCTCCTGAGTCTTTTATTTTATTTCCAAACAGATTCAGGTATCTCAGGTGTGAGGGGTTTGATCTCAGAGCTGAAGTCAGAGCAGCACAGCCTTCATCTGAGACACGACAATACTTCAACCTGCAGACACACAATAACACACTCTTCATCAACAGATCCTCAACAGATCCCTCTGTACAATATTTATTTAAATTCAGAATATCATGATGATTTATTATCTCCTGTTATTAAACAATAATACTAAGTGCTATTAGGTTTCTCTCAGTGATGGAACAAACCAATGCACTGCACTGACATAACGAGTGTAGCTTAAAAGATAAGTTAGCTTACTGCAGGAGTCACTGCTAACTGAAAATCATGGAGTTTCCTTATGAGGAGGTTAGCAGTAGCAGTCAGTCAAGTTTGGTGTGTGCTGCATCATGTAAAAAAATTTCTAACAGAATTTATCTATTTAGTCTTCAATATTTATTTAGATTTATATTTCACCAAAAAGCCATCTCTTCTGTAAAAATTAAAATAGTATTTTTCATTTATATGTTTTCCTGTGTATTTAGTTCTTTTCAGAGGGGTGAGTTTTTATTTTGCTAATTTTATTTTGACTTCATGACCTCTGACATGTTACGATGTCACTACCTGTAGAGACATCTTCTTAAATGCAGATCTGGCAATTAATCTGTCTATCTATCTATCTATCTATCTATCTATCTATCTATCTATCTATCTATCTATCTATCTATCTATCTATCTATCTATCTGTCTATCTGTCTGTCTGTCTGTCTGTCTGTTTGAATGTATGACCTTTTTAGTACTATATACTATTTACTTCTCATTTTAGTTTTCACACTTTACTGCTGCTTTTAAACCCTGAAACTCACACATCTGACCAAAAGAGTCTGTAATAAATCATCAGTGTGCAGTGAAAATAAACAATCTTCCTCCTCAGTTCATTGATGCTGAACCCAGGGGTGATACGTTAGAGAATTTGAAAACATCAGGGGCTGAGCCTGATCCATCAGGGGCTAATTATGGAGAGAGGGTAAGCAAGAATAACATGTTTTGTAAGAGCATTTTTATGTAATATTGTTTAATAATAAACACAAATGAACACAACTTTAGAAAATTTCATCCCTCCCCCATGTAGCAGAGTCTTGTTACTAAAAAAGGAGTTCATTAAATTCATGACATTTTCTCTCTCACAGGTATACCATGTAATATTATCTCTTTTACAGCTTGTGTGTGAAGCAGTGTCGTGTAGATCCTTTATTATTATTATTTTACAATAATCCACAGTTGAAGACAAAATTATTAGCCACCTATAAAATCTAATTCCCAAGTGCTGTTTAACGGAGAGAAGATTTTTTCAGTACAGCATTTTTAAACATAATAGTTTATTTGGGAAGCTTGGAGTGTTTGTAATACAAACAAAACCAAAATTATAACCAAGAATAAAAAAGTCTACAGGTCAAAATTATTAGCCCTCTGATGTTAATAGTCAATAGTGTATCCTTTTTTTTGATAACAGCCATTTAGTCGTATTTTGTAGTTCTCAACAAGTTTAAAGCATGTCTCCTGAGGAGTGGCAGCCCATTCCTCCTTAGCCAATCTCTCAAGCTCCTCCAGATTTGTTGGTCTTCTGGCATGAACTCTGGACTTTAGTGTGCCCCACAGATTTTCTATTGGATTTAAGTCTGGGCTTTGTGGAGGCCAGTCAAGGACGTTTACTTTGCTCCTTTGTAGGTAGTTCTTCATCAGAAGTGAGGTATGCTTTGGGTCGTTATCATGCTGGAAGACAAAATGTCGACTCAGACCAAGTTTTGTTGCAGACTGTCTGAGGTTGTCTCTCAAAATCTTCTCCTAGTCTTCCTTTTTCATGGTTGCTTCAACCCTAACGAGAGTCCCAGTTCCAAACCCACTGAAACATCCCCACAGCATTAAAGTCCCACCGCCATGTTTCACTGTAGGAAGAGTGTTCTTTGGGTTGAATGCCTCTCCCTTCTTTCTCCAAACATAGGCAACATCTCTATGGCCAAAGAGCTCTAGTTTTGTCTCATCTGACCAAAGGGAATGTTTCCAGTATGCATCATTTTTCCCCAGGTTGTCCTTAGCAAACTTCAGTCTAGCTTGTACTTCTCATAATACTTCTCATGGCAGTTCTTGACACTTGAAAACACTTTGATAAACGTGTATATCCTTCTCCTCCTTTGTGAGCATGAACTCAAGTCTAAACTAATTTCTTTTGTCTTTGCCATGATGATGGTGCATATTATTTTGCTAGTTGTTTTTACAAGATACTAATCCTCAGCTTAAAGTGCAATTTAAAGGCTTAACTAGGTTAACTGGGTTAATTAGGCAAGTAATTGGACAACAGTGCTTTGTTCTGTAGCCAATCAAACAAATAATTCCTTAAGGGGGCTAATAATTTTGACCTTAGCAGTATTTTCATTTTTAAAAATAATTATTTTATTTCAGCCAAACTAAAAGAAATCAGACTTTCTCAAGAAGAAAAATATAATAGCAAATAGTGTGAAAACAATCCCTGTTAAACATCACTTGGGAAATATTTTAAAAAGAATTACAATTTCACATGATGGCTAATAATTTTGTCTTCAACTGTAGGTGTGTATTATAGTCACGTGGTGTGTGTGTGTGTGTGTATAGGTGTGTATTTTAGTCACATGGTGTGTGTGTGTGTATAGGTGTGTATTTTAGTCACATGGTGTGTGTGTGTGTGTATAGGAGTGTATTTTAGTCACGTGGTGTGTGTGTGTATAGGTGTGTATTTTAGTCACATGGTGTGTGTGTGTGTATAGGTGTGTATTTTAGTCATGTGGTGTGTGTGTGTGTATAGGTGTGTATATTAGTCACGTGGTGTGTGTGTGTGTGTATAGGTGTGTATTTTGGTCACGTGGTGTGTGTGTGTGTATAGGAGTGTATTATAGTCACGTGGTGTGTGTTTTCCTTAATTCCTCTACACTCCTATCATTCGGGGCTCGAGCCCTAGTGACGCCCCTGGGTGAACCTAAAACCCCTGCTTCAGTCTCACTATTAGAGAAAGTGTCTTAGTGAGGAGCAGGTCATGTGACTCTCAGAGAGATGATCTTACCTCAGTGTCTCCAGTTTACAGAGAGGATTCTCCAGTAGAGCAGAGAGACTCTTCACTCCTGAGTCTCCTAGATTATTCCAGGACAGATCCAGTTCTCTCAGGTGTGAGGGGTTTGATCTCAGAGCTGAAGTCAGAGCAGCACAGCCTTCATCTGAGACACGACAACACTCCAACCTGCAGACACACAATAACACACTCTTCATCAACAGATCCTCAACAGATCCCTCTGTACATTATTTATTTAAATTCAGAATATCATGAGGATTTATTATCACCTGTTAATAAACAATAATACTAAGTGTTATATTAGGTTTCTCTCAGTGATGGAACAAACCAATGCACTGCACTGACATAACGACTGTAGCATAAAAGATAAGTTAGCTTACTGCAGGAGTCACTGCTAGCTGAAAATCATGGAGTTTACCACAAAACATTTGTTTGTGTTGAGTGTAAATATTGGCTGTTGTTTATATTTTCTTACATTCACTTTGACAGAGATCAGTTTATTTAAATTATTAATAAGTCCATTAGTATTTGGACACTGACAAAGTTGGACAATGAGCAGATGGACAATAACCTGAAGCTTAATTCCAAAAGCAACCCAAGACTTTTTAATACAAACAAGTTTAAAGTTCTGTAATGTCCACATATATATATGTGTGTATATATATATTTTTTTCTACCATTATTGTAGTAAAATTACACTACCCTTCAAAAGTTTGGACACACCTTTTAATTCAATGTTTTTTTGTTTAGGGATTTATTTTCTACATTCTAGAACAATACTGGAGATTTCAAAACTATGAAATAACACACATGGATTTATGTACACATGTAACAACAACAACAACAGTCAGTTGTTATTTTAAGACACGAAGGTCAGGTGTTCTGGAATAGTTCTTGTAAGAACAGTATTGTCAAGTGCATTTGCAAAACCCATCAAGCTCCATGATGAAACTGGCTCACATGAAGACCATCCCAGTAAAGCAGGACCAAAACTTACCTCTGCTGCAGAAAGTTCATTTAGAATTACCAGCCTCAGAAATCACCAATTAACAGCACCTCAGATTAGAGGCGTTATGAAGGCTTTAGAGAGCATCAGTAGCAGACATATCTCAATATCAACTGTTCAAAGGACATTATTGTGTATTTCAGCCGCCTTCAGCAGTGTTTTACAATGTAGAAAGAAATAAACATCAGGAAAGACCATGGAATTAGAAGATGTGTCCAAACTTTTGACTGGTAGTGTATATATATAAATTTTTTTTATTTTATTTTTTTTATATACATATTCTATACATATGTTCTGTATATATATACCTTACCATACTTTATTTATATTTTATTTCATTTATATTACATTTTATTTTTATTTACCTACTGTGGAAATTGTAGTAATTTTATATTTTGTATTTTATATTTTACATTTTATCCTTGTCTTTTCTTTTCTGTCCTTATTCCTTTTTCCTTTTCAAGGGTCAAAACAAAAAGATGCATAAGCATTTCACTGCATATCATACTGTGTACGATTATGTATGTGACTAATAAAATTTGAATTTGAATTCCTTCATTAACTGCAAAGGATTTAAACCAAGACTTTTTCCAGGTCTTCAATTCTTTTACTTGTTTGGAAAAAAGATGTGATGGTCTTTTGTTCCTCTTTTTACAGAGCTGGATGAATGAAAATAAAGTCAGCAGGCAAAACTCAGTATCCAGGAAAAACAAGCACAAAGCCAAAAACCGGAAAGCAAAACACTTTAGCAAACAAATCCGAATCAGAAGGCAAAACACGAGAAAACCAGAAAAACAGAGCAAAGACCATACACAGAGAATCCAATAGCATGAAACTTAAGAAAGGCTTGGTAAAGTCATGGAGAACAATACTAAGCGTCATGTGTGTATATGTGTGCCGTATATAAACAATAGAACCAGGAAGTGTTTCTTCGTGGGTGGCTCAGAATTCAGGTGAGGCCTCCCTCTGGTGGTCTGATGCCGGGTTGGATGTTACATAGCCCCTCCCCAGGAACACCTCCTGGTGTTCTATGACGGGGACGACCCCGGGGACGAGGGGCTGGTTGTCATGGGAGTCAACCCAAGAGCATTCCTCCGGGCCATACCCTTCCCAGTCCACCAGATATTGTAGACGATGCCCGATACGCTGAGAGTTCAAAAGAGAGTGGACTCGGTAAGCTGGGGCCCCATCAATCTCCGGTGGTTCAGTGCTCAGGGGCTCGGGGTTTGGGAGAGAGTGGACTGGTTTTAGGAGTGATACATGAAATGATGGGGAGATGCGATACATAGGAGGGAGCTCCAGATGGTACGTGACAGGGTTGATTCGGCGAGTGACACGAAATGGGCCAACGTAATGAGGACTGAGTTTGTGGCAAGGAAGCTTTAAGCGAAGGTTATTGGTGGACAACCAGACATGTTGTCCTACTTGGTACTCGGGGTGTGGGCGTCTACGACGATTTGCCTTTATCTGTTGTCGTCGTATGGCTCTCTGGAGATGGACGTTGGCACTTTCCCAAACTTCTTTGCTCCGCTGGGCCCAGTCATCCACAGCAGGGACATTGGACGGCTCTCCAGACCATGGGAATAGTGGCGGCTGAAAACCTAAGATGCATTGGAATGGTGTCAGTCCTGTGGAGGTGTGGGTGAGAGAGTTTTGGGCATACTCAGCCCATGGCAGAAACTCACTCCACCGATGCTGCTCACGACTGCAGTTGGTTCGAAGATATTGGCCAAGTTCTCGATTGAGACATTCTGTCTGTCCATTGGTCTGTGGTTGATACCCCGAGCTGAGGCTCACATTGATTCCCAGCTGGTTACAGAATGCTTCCCAAACTCGGGAGGTGAATTGGGGACCTCCGTCCGACACAATATCTTCAGGAAGACCGTAATTTCTGAATATATGAGCAGTACAAAACAGTGCTTTGGCTGTTTCCATGGCGGTAGGTAGACCCTTAAATGGGATCTGTTTACAGGCTTTTGAGAAACGATCAATCACCCCTAATATGGT
The DNA here is from genome assembly GCF_019097595.1 of Hemibagrus wyckioides. Taxonomy (NCBI): domain Eukaryota; kingdom Metazoa; phylum Chordata; class Actinopteri; order Siluriformes; family Bagridae; genus Hemibagrus; species Hemibagrus wyckioides. The sequence continues at coordinate 13,443,451 of NC_080721.1, read as the reverse complement.
ATTATACCCCCCAGAGTCTGGTAGATCTGTGATGAAATCGAGGGCGATGTGTAACCAAGGGTGTTGCGGAATGGGTAGAGGCTCCAATAACCCTTCTGGAAGCTGATGGCTCGTCCTAGATTGCGCACACGTAGCACATGCTTTGACGTAGTTTTCCACATCTTGAGACAGCGAGGGCCACCAAAATCTATTCTGTAGTAGGGAGCTGGTCCGATGAATCCCTGGGTGGCCTGAACTGGGAGCCTCATGAACCCACTGGATGACGCGGTGCCAAACAGAGTTTGGACGGTGGGCAGGCAGGAGGTGGAGGTTCCTCGGTGTGGGCCCTTTGAATGTCCTCTATTAAGCTCCACTGAATAGGTGCTAGGATCACAGATGGGGGGAGGATGGGTTTGGGGTGGAGTGATGTGGTCAAGGGGTCGTACCGGCGGGACAGTGCATCTGCCTTACCATTCTTAGTACCTGGACGATACGTGACGGAGAATTGAAAGCGGGTAAAGAACAGGGCTCATCGGGCTTGTCGAGGGTTCAACCGCTTAGCGCTATGGAGGTACTCAAGGTTTCGATGATCAGTTAATACCAGGAAGGGATGACGTGCCCCCTCTAACCAGTGTCGCCATTCCTCCAATGCTGCCTTTATAGATAGGAGCTCCCTGTTGCCCACATCATAGTTGATTTCCACCATAGTGAGTTTGCGGGAGAAGAATGCACATGGATGTAATTTTCCAGGCTTCCCATGGCGCTGAGAGAGAATGGCCCCTATTCCACAATTGGAGGCGTCTACCTCTACTATGAATTGGTGGTCGGGATCCGGATGACGGAGGACAGGGGCTGTAGTGAAACTCTGCTTCAAGTGCTTGAATGCAGACCTGGCCTGCTCAGTCTATTGTAATTTCTTGGGCTTTCCCAGCAGCAGTGATGTAAGTGGGTTGGCAATGATGCTGTAATTCCTTATAAAGCACCTGTAGAAATTAGCAAACCCCAGAAAACATTGTAGTTCCTTTATTGATGTAGGTTCAGGCCATTCTGTGACAGCTTGCACTTTGCTGTTGTCCATCTCTACACCCTGACAAGATATAACATAACCCAGGAACATGATTGTCTCCTGATGGAACTCACATTTTCTCTTTGCTGAACACCTCATGGAAGTCGAGGTATTCCCTAGGGATGGTAGAAGCTACTGTGGTGCTCGGGCTTTCAACCGATGTAGCGAGACAAGGACGTGGTACAGCATTGAGGAAACAGGTGTCCAGGCAATGGGATGACCAGCGTCTGAGTTCTCCCTCCTTCCACGAGATTTGGGGATCATGGCGTTGTAGCCAGGGGAAGCCCAAGATGATGAGGTTAGATGGAGAGGAGATGACATAAAATGTGATTTCTTCATGATGAAACAGTCCAATTTGAAGAGTATGCGGTTTTGTTTGGTGGGCAAGATATCCCCTTCCTATGGGTTGATTGTTCACAGCAGTCACTCGCAGTGGGGTGGTGCAAGGAATGGTGGGAAGCTGTAGTTCCTCCACAAAATCTCTGTCGATCAAGTTAACGGCTGCTCCTGAGTCTATGAGCGATGAGACGATGAAACACTCTTGAGCATATTGAATTTTTGTGAACAGGGATAAACATGAAGTGTAGCAGGTGCCCACCCCTTTGCACTTAGACAGTTTCTCTGGGCATGTGATTAACTGATGACCTGGTCCTCCACAATAGAAACATAGTCGTTGCTGGACACGACACTGCCATTCCTCATCCGACATGTGGGTTTGTCCTAATTGCATGAGTTCAAGTTCCGTCCCCCTAGGGCTCAGAAACTCCGTGTGATGACAATCCTTCAGGCGTGCCTGGGTGCTTAGGCGGTGCTGACACTGGAGGTTATCTAGATGAATAGCCGTGGTGATGTAGGACGAGAGGGTTGGGTTAATGTCCTTACCAGCTAACTCAGCCTGCAGCACAGGTCGGAGTCCTTCTCGGAACACAGCAAGCCGTGAAGTGTCGTTCCACCCACTCTGAGTCGCTAGTGTACGAAACTTTACAGCATAATCTGCAGCGGTATCGGCCCCCTGGAGTAATTCCAAAAGTTGTGATGATACATTCTGGCCCCCCGCCGGATATTCAAACACCTCCCGAATGAGACTTGAAAAGTAATCAAACGACGTCTTTACCTGAGGATCATTATCCCAGACAGCAGATGCCCAGTCTAGTGCTCTCCCAGTGAGAAGTGAGAGAAGGAAGGCACATTTTGTAGTTTCCTCCTGGTAGACATCAGGTTGGCAAGTAAAAAGGTTGTTACACTGTCTCAGGAAGGTGTGACAGCGATCCGCGATGCCATCAAACTTCTCAGGAAGTGCCATACAAAATGACTCACTGTGTGGCATTAGCGTGGCAGGTGGGGGAGGGTCGGGGTGAATTGTTGGCGCTTGGCGGAGCTGTTCTTTGGCGGCATGCAGCGCCCCGATTTGGTCTTGATATGCACGGATAATTTCTTCTTGGCGCGCTGCCACCATTCAGATATCTGCTGGATCCTTTTGAGCTGTAGTATTCTGTAAGGAAGAGCCGGAGTCGGCGGATCTCGGATCTATAAGCAGATTTAATGAAAATAAAGTCAGCAGGCAAAACTCAGTATCCAGGAAAAACAAGCACAAAGTCAAAAACCGGAAAGCAAACACTTCAGCAAACAAATCCGAATCAGAAGGCAAAATGAAACTTGAAAAAGGTAAAGTCATGGAGAACAATACTACACGTCGTATGTGTGCCGTATAAAAACAATAGAACCAGGAAGTGTTTCTTCGTGGGTGGCTCAGAATTCGTGTGAGGGCTCCCTCTGGTGGTCTGATGCCGGGTTGGATGTTACATAGCCCCCCCCACAGGAACACCTCCTGGTGTTCTATGACGGTGATGTTACACACCGTACGGTGTGAGGTTGGATGTTACACACCGTAACTTTACTCCCTGATTTTCCTGTTCAACTGGAAATTTATATTATATTTGCCTTATATATATATATATATATATATATATATATATATATATATATATATATATATATATATATATATATTATTTATAATATATATAAATATAATAATATATATAATAAAAATAATAATAATATATATAATAAAAAATATCATTTTTTATATTTTTTACTCTTTATATTTATATTATATATGCATATTTATACTTTTATTTATATACATATACATCTCTATCTATCTATCTATCTATCTATACTGTATATATGTGTGTATATATATATATATATATATATATATATATATATATATATATACATATATATATACATACATACATACACACACACACATATTTGCATATGCATATCCGATAACTTTTTTTTTCATTTTTCACAATTATTTTGTGTTTAATTTCTACCATTTAATTTTCCCTATTTTTCTCTCTGTATATTTTAAATATATCCCTTTATTTTTCATGTATCCCTTTATTTTCCACACACTGTAATTTTTACTCTTTTCTTTCTTCAAATGTAGGACAGTTGTGAAAAGCATTTCACTACGTCATACTGTGTATGATTTCGTATGTGATGAATAAAATTTGAATTTGAATTCTAACAGTATTTATCTTATTTAGACTTCAAAACTTTACTTAAAAGTCCCTATCTTTTCATTAAACTACCACTGACATCATGCAGTGCATTTGGTGTGACTGGGTCTCAGGAAGGTTAACTGTGATTGGTTACATCACCATTCAATCAGTCCAAAATACTCAGTACCTTGAAAAATGCTATTCATCTTTATAAAAAAGTGTAACAGATGTCTGAATGTAATAAATTCATATTTCACCAAAAATCCAGCTCTTCTGCCTGTAAAAATAAAAATATTATTTTTCATGTACATATGTGCTCCTGTGTATTTCTTTCTTTCTTTTTTTTTTTGGTTATTTGGCTAATTTTATTTTGACTTCATGACCTCTGACCTGTCTACACACGTCTAAACATACAGTAGTGATCAGACACTGTGATCTCCTCTCATCCTCACACTTACTGATCCTGTTCTCTACTTCAGCTCTGTGTTACTGTATGAATGTATTTGAATCAGTGCATTTACTCATAGACAGTTTTTATTTTATGGAAAAATGTGTAATAATATTAGACCACTTTAGAACTTTCCTGAAAGAATTATTGAAATAAAAATGAATGGGTTGAATACGGCTTGTCCACTGGGTTTCTTTTTAATGCAGATCTGGCAACTAATCTTTGTTTGTATCTTTCTTTCTTTATTTCTTTCTTTCTTTATTTCTTTCTTTCTTTCTTTATGTATGTATGTATGTCCTTTTTAGTACTACATACTATTTACTTCTCATTTTAGTTTTCAAACTTTACTGCTGCTTTTAAACCCTGAAACTCACACAGTGCATTTAGTTTGTATCACTGGTGCAGTTTTGTGATTAGGAGAGTTAACTCTAGAGCTAACAACAGTGGCTGTGTGATTAGTAATGTTTTAGTAAATTTCACAGTGATTTCAGACAATCTAGCCATAGGGTCACAGTCCAGTGACTTCTTTGCCGGTCCCAAGCCAGGATAAATAGTGAGGGTTGCGTCAGGAAGGGCATCCGGCGTAAAACATTGCCAAATTTAACTATGCGAATCGTCAGTACTCTAAATTTCATACCGGATCGGTCGAGGCCCGGGTTAACAACAACCGCCATCTGCGCTGTTGACCTACAGGGCGCTGGTGGAAATTGGGCTACTGTTTGTCGAAGAAGTAGAGGAGGAAGGAGAGTGTGTAGACAGAAAGAGAAGAGGAAAGGTAAGAGTGTAGGACTGAGAATAGGAACTCTGAATGTTGGTACTATGACAGGGAAAGGTAGAGAGCTGGCTGATATGATGGAGAGAAGGAAGGTGGATATACTGTGTGTACAGGAGACCAGGTGGAAGGGTAGCAAGGCTCGTAGTATAGGAGCAGGTTTCAAGCTGTTTTATTATGGTGTGGATAGTAAGTGAAATGGGGTAGGTGTAGTCCTGAAGGAGGAGTTTGTGAGGAATGTTCTGGAGGTGAAGAGAACGTCAGACAGGGTTATGAGTCTGAAGTTTGAGGTTGAAGGGGTGATGTTGAATGTTGTTAGTGGTTATGCCCCACAGGTAGGTTGTGAGTTAGAGGAGAAAGAGAGATTCTGGAGTGAATTAGATGAGGCGATAGAGAGTATTCCAACAGGTGAGAGAGTGGTGATAGGAGCAGATTTTAATGGACATGTTGGTGAGGGGAACACAGGTGATGAGGAGGTGATGGGCAAGTTTGGAGTTAAGGAAAGGAACCTTGAAGGAGAGGTGGTAGTGGACTTTGCTAAGAGGATGGACATGGCTGTGGTTAACACTTATTTTCAGAAGAGGGAGGAGCATAGAATGACGTACAAGAGTGGAGGTAGGAGCACACAGGTAGACTACATCCTATGTAGAAGAGGCGATCTGAAAGAGATTAGTGACTGTAAAGTGGTAATGGGAGAGAGTGTAGCCAGACAACATAGGATGGTGGTGTGTAGGATGACTTTGATGGTCTGTAAGGAGAGGTCAAAGATAGAGATGGAGAAGAAAACCAAGTGGTGGAAGCTGAAAAAGGAGGAATGTTGTGAGGAATTTAGACAGAAGTTGAGGCAGGCTCTGGGTGGTCACGTAGTGCTGCCAGATGACTGGGAAACTACAGCAGAAGTGATCAGGGAGTCAGGAAGAAAGGTGCTGGGTGTGTCATCTGGAAGGAGGAAAGAAGATAAGGAGACTTGGTGGTGGAATGAGGAAGTTCAGGATAGTATTCAAAGGAAGAGGTTAGCCAAAAAGAAGTGGGACATGGACAGGACTGAAGAGAATAGACAGGAATACAAGGAGTTACAGGGCAGAGTGAAGAGAGAGGTGTCTAAGGCCAAGCAGAAGGCGTATGATGAGTTGTACACTAGGATAGACACTAGAGAAGGAGAGGAGGACTTGTACAGGTTATTAGCTAGGCAGAGGGATTGAGATGGGAAGGATGTGCAGCAAGTTAGAGTTATTAAGGATAGAGATGGAAAGGTGCTCACAAGTGAGGAGAGTGTACGGAGGAGATGGAAGGAGTACTTTGAAGAGCTGATGAATGAGGAAAATGAGAGGGAAGAAAGAGTAGAAGGGGTGAACTCTGTGGAACAGAAGGTAGATAAGATTAGAAAGGATGAAGTCAGGAAGGCTTTGACGAGGATGAAAAGTGGAAAGGCAGTTGGTCCTGACGACATCCCGGTGGAGGTCTGGAAGTGTCTAGGAGAGGTGGCAGTGGAATTTTTAACTAGTCTGTTTAACAGGGTTTTAGAGAGTGAGAAGATGCCTGAGTAATGGAGAAGAAGTGTATTAGTGCCGATCTTTAAGAATAAGGGGGACGTGCAGAGTTGCAGCAACTATAGGGGGATAAAGTTGATGAGCCATACAATGAAGCTATGGGAAAGAATAGTGGAAGCTAGGTTAAGGAAGGTAGTGGAAATTTGTGAGCAATAGTATGGCTTCATGCCCAGAAAGAGCACAACAGATGCAATTTTGCTCTGATAATGTTGATGGAGAAGTATAGGGATGGTCAGAGAGAGTTGCACTGTGTATTTGTAGACTTAGAGAAAGCATATGACAGGGTGCCAAGAGAAGAGCTGTGGTACTGTATGAGGAAGTCAGGAGTAGCAGAGAAGTATGTCAGAGTGGTACAGGACATGTATAAGAGAAGCAGGACAGTGGTGAGGTGTGCTGTAGGTCAGACAGAGGAGTTCAAAGTGGAGGTGGGACTGCATCAGGGATCGGCTCTGAGCCCCTTCCTGTTTTCTATGGTGATGGACCAGTTGTCAGAGGAGGTCAGACAGCAGTCTCCTTGGACAATGATGTTTGCAGATGACATTGTGATCTGTAGTGAGAGCAGGGAGCAGGTGGAGGAAAACCTGGAGAGGTGGAGGTTTGTGCTGGAGAGAAGAGGAATGAAAGTCAGTCATAGTAAGACTGAGTACATGTGTGTGAATGAAAGGGAGGGAAATGGAACAGTAAGATTACAGGGTGAAGAGGTGAAGAAGGTACAGGAGTTTAAGTTCTTGGGGTTAACAGTCCAGAGTAATGGAGAGTGTGGAAAAGAGGTAAAGAAGCACGTGCAGGCAGGTTGGAATGGGTGGAGAAAGGTGTTGGGAGTTCTGTGTGATAGAAAAATTTCAGCGAGAATCAAGGGGAAGGTGTACAGGACAGTGGTGAGACCGGCCTGCTGTATGGTTTAGAAACAGTGTCCCAGAGACAGAGACAGGAGTCAGAGCTGGAGGTAGCAGAGCTGAAGATGTTGAGGTTCTCTTTGGGAGTGACAGGGTTGGACAGGATTAGGAATGAGTACATCAGAGGGACAGCTCATGTTGGACGTTTGGGGGACAAAGTTACAGAGGCCAGGTTAAGATGGTTTGGACATGTCCAGAGAAGGGAGAGTGAGTATATTAGTAGGAGAATGTTGGACATGGAGCTGCCAGGCAGGGGGAAAAGTGGAAGGCCAAAGAGGAGGTATATGGATGTAATAAATGAGGATATGAAGCTAGTGGGTGTAACTGTTGAGGATGCAGAAGACAGGGATAGGTGGAGAGAGATGATTCGCTGTGGCGACCCCTGAAGGGAAAAGCCGAAAGATGAAGATGAAGAAGACAGTGATTTCAGACACACTGTATATGTACATCTGACCAAAAGACTCAAATCATCAGTGTACAGTGAAAATAAACAATCTTCCTCCTCAGGTCATTGATGCTGAAACTAAAACCCCTGCTTCAGTCTCACTATTAGAGAAAGTGTCTTAGTGAGGAGCAGGTCATGTGACTCTCAGAGAGATGATCTTACCACAGTGTCTCCAGTTGACAGAGAGGATTCTCCAGTAGAGCAGAGAGACTCTTCACTCCTGAGTCTCCTAGATTATTCCAGGACAGATTCAGGTCTCTCAGGTGTGAGGGGGTTGATCTCAGAGCTGAAGTCAGAGCAGCACAGTCTTCATCTGAGACACCACAATTACACAACCTGCAGACACACAATAACACACTCCTCATCAACATATGTTCATCAAGGTTAAATATTTACTTCAAAGATGATCCATGTATTAAACAAATTTATATTTTGTATGTGATAAACTATGAGCAGCTGAATCTGAACAGAAAGCAGCAGACTGATAATGAAGACTTTATCCAGAGAGAGAGAGAGAGAGAGAGAGAGAGAGATTTATAGTGCACTACATAGGGGAAATAAACTTATAGAATTTAATTAAAACATATAAAATACCAAAATATAATATCAAGCTTAAAACATTAACTCCTGAGTTTGTTTTCTCAGGTGTGAGAGGAAGACTTGTTGAAGGATGCTGTGTCTGTCATGATGGACAATCTTCCTTTTCTTGAACAATCCCAATGTACTATTAACACAGGCCAAAGGATTACTGCTGTTACTGAGATATATCTTCATTTAGTGTGTTATTGTGGTATTGCTGCTTTAAGTTAAAAGTAATGAGCAGAGTTTTGTAGAATTTATCTCTGTGTAACTGTATTTTAATGCACATGTAACTAACTGTAGCTTTATTTAATTTTCTCACTACTCTTATTAATGCACATTGACTAATATATTTGTTCTGCATGTTGTACAGTTACAGGAAATTTTAGTTGCTAATACAGTAACTAATACTGCTGCTTTTATTGAGCTGCTGTGACTCTCAGAGAGATGATCTTACCTCAGTTTCTTCACTTTACACTGAGGATTCTCCAATACAGCACAGAGTCTCTTCACTCCTGAATCTCCTAGATTGTTCCCAGACAGATCCAGTGTATCCACAGTCAGATGCAGTTCTTTCAGATTGGAGGTTTCTGATCTGAGCACTGATGCCAGAGATTTACCATCTCTGCCTTGAATTGTATAACACCTGATACTGAGGGAAATAAAATAACACAATGAACACTAGTACAAATGATCAAACAAGCTCTCAAGACTTTTACTGAACCTTCTCCTTCTTATAAAAGCCAAAAGCACAAACACCAGTTAGAGAAAACCTTCAAATACTGTAATAATATTTTACAGTCAGAGCTGTTTGGATTAAACTTGGTGTGAGTTTTCAGCTGTATCTTCACCAACACACTGTATAAATGTAATGATATAGTTATAGAATCCATATGCAGTTTATTCCAAAAACCGGAAGACAAAGTCGTAACCGGGAAAACGCGACAGCATCAAAAATACCGGAAAAGTAAAACAAAACCGAAACACAGTGAGCAGAAACGGAGTCAAAAGCGAAAGCGAGGTCAAGCACAGAATGCAATATCAGAGGTAAGCAACAATCAGAAATCCAAAAAACAAACAAACAAGGTCATACACAAGAATACAATGGCTATGAAACGCTTAGTATACAACTAATACTACGCGACCTCTGGTGTGTGCAAGCACCTTAAATGTCCGTCAGAACTTCGAGGCGGGAACCATGAAATGCTTTAAAACTCGGGCAAGGGCTCCCTCTGGTGTTCAAAGTTCCAGTGGTGGTGGGGGTTCAGAGACTGGACAGTCGGTCAGGGGTGGTTCATGTGCTGGTTTAAGAAGTGAGACATGGAATGTGAGGGAGCCTTAAGCGATATGACACAGGGTTAACCCGGCGGATGATTTTGAATGGCCCAATGAACCATGGACTGAGCTTGCAGCACGGGAGTTGGAGCCTCAAGTTCCTGGTTAAGAGACAGACACGCTGTCCCACCTGGTAAGCAGGGTGCAGACGGCAACGGCGGTCTGCCTGGAGTCTCTGACATCGAACTGCCCTCTGCAGCCGCACATGGGCATGTTCCCAAATCTCCTGACTATGCCTGGCCCAGTCATCCACTGCGGGGACTTCAGAGGGTTCTTCTGACCAAGGGAACAAGGGTGGTTGGTAGCCCAAGATGCATTGGAAGAGCGTGAGGCCTGTGGAGGAATGTGTCAGGGAGTTCTGGGAGTATTCCACCCAGGGCAGGTCACTCCACCTATGTTGCTCTCGGCTGCAGTATGTCCGAAGGAACCACCCTATTTCTTGATTCAGCCACTCAGCTTGGCCATTAGACTAAGGATGGTAACCTGAAGATAAGTTTACATTAATCTCCAATTTTCCACAGAAGGCTCGTCAGACCCTCGACGTAAACTGGGAGCCCCGGTCAGAGACTATGTCCTCAGGGAGCTTGTAGTTCCTGAACACGTGGTGAAACAGGGTAGTGGTTGTCTCCAGGGCTGTGGGTAGTCCCTTCAGCTGGACGAGTTTGTAGGCCTCGGAGAACCGATCAATGGTGACCATTACTGTGGTAAATCCATGAGAATTGGGTAAATCCATGAGGAAGTCTATAGCAATGTGAGACCAGGCGTGCAGTTCTGTGTATGCCGGGGTGTCCGTTGCTGGGAGACTCAAGGGTCCACTGTATGACTCGAAGGTGGAGGGACATGGGTACGTAGAGTTTTGTGGGTGGACAGGCGGCGGGAGGCTGTTCCTCCATGTGGGCTCTCTGAATTTCCTCCACCAAATTCCACTGAATGGGCCCCAGGTCCACCGAGGATGGGAGTATAGGTTCAGGCTGCTGAAGCGCATTAGTAGAGTCAAGTAGCCATGATAACGCATCTGCCTTCCCATTCTTGGACCCGGGGCGATAAGTGATGGAAAATTGGAACCTGGTGAAGAAGAGAGCCCGTCGGGCTTGGCGGGGATTTAGGTGTTTTGCTCCACGGAGGTATTCTAGGTTCTGGTGGTCTGTGAGAACGAGGAATGGGTGACGAGCTCCCTCAAGCCAGTGATGCCACTTCTCCAGTGCTGATTTAATGGAGAGGAGCTCACGATTTCCTACATCATAGTTCACCTTTCTTGAGAAGAAGGCGCATGGGTGGAGCTTACCCGTGCAGACAGTACGGCACAAATGCCCGAGCTAGAAGCGTCCACCTCCACCAAGAACGGTAGCTCTGGGTCGGGCTGGCAGAGGATGGGGGCGGTCGTGAAGCTACGTTTGAGTTTAGCAAACGCTTCACGCACCAACGTAGATTTTGAAAGTTTCTTGGGTTTGTCTCTCAACAGGGAAGTGAGTGGGCCCGCAATAGCACTATAGTTTCTGATAAATCGGCGAGAAATCGGCAACACAACCCAGAAATCGCTGGAGCTCCTTGACCGTGGCGGGTTCAGGCCAGTCTGTAACGTCTTTCACCTTGGCTTGGTCCATTTCTACTCTGTCGGGTGAGAGAACATATCCCAGGAATGTGACAGTCTTGCAATAAAATTCACATTTCTCTAGTTTAGCATAAAGGTTGTGTTGTCTGAGGCGGGTTAGCACGGCACGAACATGGTGTATGTGGTCCTCCCTGGACTTGGAGTAAATGAGGATGTCATCGATGTATGCTAAGACAAACTGATTGAGCATATCCCTGAACACCTCACTTATTAAAGACTGAAAGACAGCTGGAGCATTAGTTAGACCATAGGGCATGACCAGGTATTCATAGTGACCTCTGGACATATGGAATGCCGTTTTACACTCATCGCCCTCCCTGATCCCCACAAGGTTGTAGGTGTGCCTTAAATCCAATTTGAAGAAAAAGCCGCAGGCACCAAGGGGAGAGGATATGGGTAACGTATGGTTATGGCATTCAGTCCTCTGTAATCAATGAAGGGTCTCAGTCTGCCATCTTTTTTCTCCACAAAGTAAAATCCTGCTGCTGCCAGGAAGGTAGAGGGGTGGATATATCCAGCTGACAGTGCCACCTCAACGTAGTCTTCCATGGCTTTAGTCTTAGGGAGGGAGAGAGGGTACACTCTATTCTTGGGTAGCATAGCATTGGGGAAGAGCTCTATGGAGCAGTCCCAGGGACGATAAAGAGGGAGGCAAGTAGCTCTTTCTTTACTAAATACCTCCTGTAGGTCGCTGTATTCCCTGGGAAGGGTGAAAGACGTGCTGGTCTCAGGGCTCTCGAAGGACGTGGTGAGACATGGGCGAGGCTGGGTGGATGATAGGCAGAACTTCAGACAGTGCGGTGACCAGCGGGTTATTTCCTTATCCCTCCAGGAGCATGTAGCTGTAGCCAGGGCAGCCCAAAGATGATGGGGTTAGCAGGGGAGCTGATTACATAGAATGAGAGCCGTTCCTTGTGAAAAAGCCCCACGGTGAGCTCCAATGGTGTCATATGGCGGTAGAGGAATCCCGCTCCAATAGGCTGGTTGTTGACAGCCATCACTCGTAGAGGTGGGGTGCACGGAATGGTGGGTAAATGGAGCTTCTCCACTAGCCTGCTGTCAATAATGTTGATAGCTGCCCCAGAATCTACTAACGCTGACAGAGAAACATGGTCATGAGCATGGCTCAATACAACAGGAACAGAAACGCTGGAATGAAGACCAGGGATTCCCACCTGGGATTAGGAGGGTCGCTCAGGGCAGCGGTAGACCTGGTGTCCTGGGTTGCCACAGTAGTAGCACAGGTCTACTCCATCAGGATATTCATATAAGCATGAGCCCTGTCAGATAAGTCGTGGTGGTGGTGTTGCAACGATCTATAATAATTCTCTTACCATATCTCAGAAAACAGGATCCAGGTTTAACACATTTGAAGTGCTTGTCCTTAATGTTGCACTCTCAGACAAGCATAAATCCCTACTATATCTTGCTCTGGCCACCATGTATAGACCCCCGGGGCCCTACGGTGTTTTTTTCTTAATGAGTTTTCACATTTACTCTCACATCTTTTGATCAGTTTTGACAAGGTGTTAATCATAGGAGACTTTAACATTCATGTAGATGATGCTAACGATGCATTAGGACTCGCATTTATAGATTTACTAAATTCCTTTGGGGTTAAACAAAACATTAATAGACCAACTCATCGTTTTAATCATACACTAGACTTAGTTATATCACATGGGACTGATGTTTCCGATATATTCTACCTCAAAGCGATGACATCACAGACCATCACCTCTTAGTGTACACTCTACCTGTAGAACATATTAGACACATCTCTCCACGTTATAAACTTGGTAGAACTATAACATTACAAACAATCTGCCAGATCTGTCTCAACTTCTTACTAGACCCCGAAATGCAGATGCACTAGATGAAGTAACCAACAGCATAGGCAATATTTTTACCAGCACACTAGACACTGTTGCCCCATCCGACTAAAAAAGAGATAAAACACCTGCACCATGGTACAATAGTCACACTCATGCCCTCAAGAGAGCAACCTGTAACCTCGAGCGAAAGTGGAGAAAAAACAAATTAGAAGTTTTTAGAATTGCGTATGAAGACAGTCTGGCCAACTATAGACAGGCTCTAAAAGCTACTAGGGCTGAGCATCTGAGCAATCTGATTGAAATAAACCAGAACAATCCCAGATTCTTATTTAGTACAGTGGCTAGACTAACAAAGCATCAGATTTCTGGAGAGAGTATTTCAGCACAGTTTAGTAGTGAGGACTTTATTAATTTCTTCACTAAAAAAATTGATAGTATCAGGAACAAAATACTGGATGTTCAACCATTGACAGCATCCGGTGATCCAGACCAGCCTATAGCTCCACACTTAAAGCTACAATGCTTTACCAGCATAGGGCAGGAAGAGCTATTTAAACTTATCACCATGGCTAAACCAACAACGTGTTTGCTAGATCCAATTCCAACCAGATTGCTGAAAGAAGTGATACATGCAGCTGGAGAGCCTCTTCTCAATATTATTAACTCTTCGTTATTTCTAGGTCATGTCCCAAAATCTCTTAAGTTAGCAGTTATTAAGCCTCTTCTTAAGAAACCGAAACTAGACCCTGATGTAATTTTAAATTACAGACCGATTTCAAACCTTCCGTTTATATCTAAAATATTAGAAAAGGTGGTGTCAGCTCAATTATGCTCCTTCCTACAGGAAAACAATATCCTTGAAGAATTTCAGTCAGGTTTTAGGCCCCATCATAGTACAGAAACTGCACTAGTTAAAATCACAAATGACCTGCTTTTAGCTTCGGACCAAGGCTGCATCTCCATTTTAGTCCTGCTTGATCCTAGTGCTGCATTCGACACTATAGATCATAATATTCTCATAGATTGCTTACAAAATCACATAGGTATGCAGGGACAGGCATTAAAATGGTTTAGATCCTACCTGTCTGATCGATACCACTTTGTAGATTTAAATGGAGAACTGTCCAGTGTAGTGCCAGTGAAATACGCGGTCCCACAAGGGTCAGTTTTAGCACCTCTGCTTTTCTCAGTATACATGCTTCCATTGGGTGACATCATTAGAAGGCATGGGATTAGTTTCCATTGTTATGCCGATGATACCCAGTTATATATTTCATCAAAACCAGATTAAATATCTAATTTGTCTAGGCTAACTGAGTGTGTCAAAGATATTAGAGATTGGATGACCGATAATTTCCTATTATTAAATTCTGACAAGACAGAGATATTACTTATTGGCCCAAAAACTAGTACACAGAAGCTCTCGCAATTCAGCTTGCACCTAGAAGGATGCACTGTTACCACTAGCTCAACAGTGAAAGACCTGGGCATAATATTAGACAGCAATTTATCCGTTGAAAATCATATTTCCAATATCACAAAAATAGCCTTCTTCCATCTTAGAAATATTGCCAAGCTTAGGAACAGTTTATCTGTATCTGATGCAGAAAAACTAGTTCATGCATTCATGACCTCCAGACTGGACTACTGTAATGCATTACTAGGTGGTTGTCCTGCATCTTCAATAAACAAGCTACAGTTAGTCCAGAATGCAGCCGCCAGAGTTCTTACCAGATCAAGAAAATTTGATCATATAACCCCAATATTATCATCCCTCCACTGGCTACCTGTTAAGTTTAGAATTGACTATAAATTAGCTCTACTTACATACAAGGCTCTAAATGGTTTAGCTCCCACCTATCTCTCCAGTCTTCTAACACGTTACAATCCACCACGCTCTTTAAGATTGCAAAATTCCGTACTTCTAGTAGTTCCCAGAATATCAAAGTCCACAAAAGGGGGTAGAGCGTTTTCGTATTTAGCTTCCTAAACTTTGGAATAGTCTTCCTGACAGTGTTCGGGGCTCAGACACAGTCTCCCAGTTTAAATGTAGACTAAAGACTTATCTCTTCAGCCTGGCATACATCTAACACTTCCCATAACCTTGTACTCCAGTACATCTGATTAAATGCACATTCATCTAGTACTGCTAATATTATGAACAGCAGCTACGCTAATGCTGTTCCATTGTTTCCCTTCTTCTACCCATCCCGAGGCATACAGAGACTGTGCCGGCTCCAGTGGCATCCGGAGATGGACCAGCTCCAGCCGGGTTCTGCTTGTGAGGATTGGGATATTCAAGCAGCGCCATGGACAACAACCTCCTTATTGATTTACATAACATTATACACATGCTGTACCTGCATCACACAATTGTCACCCAAATGAGGATGGGTTCCCTTTTGAGTCTGGTTCCTCTCAAGGTTTCTTCCTCATACCATCTAAGGGAGTTTTTCCTTGCCACAGTCGCCTCAGTCACCTCAGGCTTGCTCACTTGGGATAACATCTAAGACTGTCTGTCTGTTTGTCTGTTTATATGTTTGTTGTTTTCTTATGTCGTTTCTCATGTAAAGCTGCTTTGAGACAATGCTCTTTGTTAAATGCGCTATACAAATAAAATTGAATTGAATTGAATTGAATTGAATTGAATTTTCTTTTTTTGGAACTGTCTTCCACACATTTAATGTGTGGAATTTTGTGTTTTCAGCAAGGGTGTAACTTTGGTTAAAGAAGTGTGTGTTGGGGCACGAAATGGGGGGAAATGTTTTAGATTTGAATTTCCTGCATTTACATACATTTAGAGAGAATGGTGATACAAAATAATATAATAATGAAGTTCATTATGAAGACAATATCTGCCAAAAAGAATAGTAGGCTACTAAACTATGGATTTAAAAAGATGTCTTACTTTCTTTATTGTTTAATAGGGAGCGATCACCAAAATCAAAAATGTTCACCTTTAATGTTTTGTGTGTGAATAAAATGTAAATAATGTGAGACTCAATTTCCACTGTTAAACAAACTTATTTTAAACTGAGCGCTGTAGCTGAAAATGTAAAATAAATGACTTGTTGTACAGGACGTTTGTCAGAGACACATCCAACAAACCACAGGGGTTTAGAATAGAAAAAGCAGAAAGCCTTTATGAACTGTGTGTGTTACAGCACTATTGTGTAATATCAGGTGCAGAGAGACAGCAGCAACATTAATATGGAATTATATGAAAATGTTGATCATTACTTTAATAATTGTCTTTCATGCATAAACAACCACTCTTAGTTAATAAACAAATTAAAATATTTACTGTCACGGAGGCTCCCACCTCACCCTCGCGACCTCACCCTCAATCACCTGAATACTGACACGACACCTGACCCTCATTATCAGACACACTATTAAACTCCCTTTTCATCACACGAGCAGTGGCTAGTATTAACGTTACCTCAGTTTCGTCCATACTTTATTCCATGTGGATTACTAGCTGCTGCTCCTACCTCATCTCTCCTCGTGTAGACGTTTCTCCTGATCTCAAAGCGCGACACTGATAAGCCTATTTAAGATACGTCTTTTCAGTTCGTCACCAGTTTGCACTGTTTTTGGATTCACAATAAAGACACTGTCACTTGACTCACCCTCGACTCTCCTGTCTCTGTTCCTGGGTCCATGTGACATTTACATTCCTGCTGCTAATTTTCTGTGCAGCACAAATACCTAAAGTAGATCATTTTTATGTCTCCAACACTGTGTTATAGCAGGGTAGAAATAACCAACTGTAATCCTTACTTCTGTAATCCAAAAGGATGGGAAATTCATAACACAATAGATACACTACTCAGGATGAACGATTCTCACACAATCTCACAAACATAAAATATAATGAACATTTTTCATTGTCCTCCATCTGTCCATTCAATCTCTTCTCTCCATGTATCCTAACTGTCCACCTCATCTGTCCTCTGATATGAAAACCACTGAGTTATGATCATATTGAGTCTAACATTAAACTAGTATCCAGAGTCTGCTTGTCTTACATAGCTGAGAGAAAATGCACAGTTTAAAGTCAACTCGTTTTCATGCTACACAGAATGTTCTAATCTACATTAAATATTTAGCTAACAGCCTGAAGTTACCTAGCAACAACAGTGTATGTTAACATTAGCTAAGTCAACATTAGGCTAACATCAACAGGTGTAGACAGTAGATATGATTATCCTGACCTGAGCTAATTTACTGAATCAACCAACTCACATCTCCTTTCTTTCTTTTCCTCCATGATGACATTAAAGTCATCTGTTGCTGCTTCTGGTGTTTCATCACTGACTGTGCCTCAACCTCCATACCTGTTTATTACACCTTTCAGTCAGCTAGTTTTAGTGTGTGCACTAAAAAATCACAACAAACGAATTTAAAAGTGGGGTGGGGGGGGCACAAACCAGATTTTGAAAATTGGGGGGACATGTCCCCCCTGTCCCCAGTGGAAATTACACCCCCAGTTTTCAGTTATTAAGTAAATAAGATTTACTTACATTGCTTTTCTGGATGCTGCAATCACAGGCATCATCTTCAGAAGAACCAGACCTGTTATCTTCTCTGGACTGAAATATTTATTCAGGTCAAATTCCTCCAGATCCTGTTCTGAGGTCAGTAACACAAACACCAGAGCAGACCACTGTGAGGAAGAGAGTTCACTTTGTTTTCCAGATTTCAGGTAGCGTTGGATTTCCTCCACTAGAGAATTATCACCCAGTTCATTCAGACAGTGGAACAGATTGATGGATTTCTCTGGAGGAAGATCTTCACTGATCTTCTGCTTAATGTACTGAACTGTTTCCTCTTTGCTGTGGGAGCTACTTCCTGTCTGTGATATTAAGGCATGTAAGAGTTTCTGATTGGACTCCAGTGAGAGACCCAGAAGAAAGCGAAGGAAAAGGTCGAGATGTCCAGATTGACTTTTTAATGCCTGCTCTACTGCAGACTTGTGGA
This sequence comes from Hemibagrus wyckioides, assembly GCF_019097595.1. Lineage (NCBI taxonomy): Eukaryota > Metazoa > Chordata > Actinopteri > Siluriformes > Bagridae > Hemibagrus > Hemibagrus wyckioides. The sequence continues at coordinate 13,425,435 of NC_080721.1, read as the reverse complement.
CATCTGAAATTGTAATGTTTTTAATCCTTTGTTCAGAGAACATCTTCAATCCAGAAAACATCATCGATCCAGAGGACTTCATAGATGGTACAGCGGATATTTCTGGTACAGAGAAAACCCTTTGGTTGGAGAAATTCTCTGATTCACAGGACATCTCTTGTTTAGAAAACTGACTCTGATTAAGAACATTACTGTTTTCTTTCATAAATGCTGTGTGCACATAGAGAGCTGCCAAATGCTCCTGAATGGTCAGATGAACAAAGCAGTACACTTTACTCTGGTGAAGCCCAAACTCCTCTCTGAAGATCTGCGTACACACACCTGAGTACACTGCTGCTTCTCTCACATCAATGCCACACTCTCTCAGGTCTTCCTCATAGAAGATCAAGTTGCCTTTCTTCAGCTGCTGAAAAGCCAGTTGTCCCAGTTTAAGAAGCATTTCTTCATCACTCTCCTGCTTCTGTGAGTATTTTCCTCTTATGATGTTTGTCTGAATGATGAGGAAGTGTGTGTACATTTCAGTCAGAGTCTTGGGGATCTCTCCAGTCTCTGCTTCACCCAACATCCTCTCTAGAACAGTGGCTGAAATCCAGCAGAAGACTGGGATGTGGCACATGATGTAGAGGCTTCTTAATGACTTCAGGTGTGTGATGATGTTATTGGCCAGGCTCTGATCACTGATCCTCTTCCTGAAATACTCCTCCTTCTGTGGGTCATTGAACCCTCGTACCTCTGTGACTCGATGCACACACTCAGAGGGGATTTGATCAGCTGCTGCTGGTCGGGAGGTGATCCAGATGAGAGCAGAGGGAAGCAGATTCCCTTTGATCAGGTTTATCAGCAGCTCCTGCACTGATGCTGATTCAGTTACATCACACACTCTCTCTGTGTTCTGGAAATTCAGAGGAAAACGACACTCGTCCAATCCGTCAAAAATGAACAGAACCTTTTCCAATCTGGACATTTCTGTTTCTTTTATTTCCTTAAAAAAGACATGAAGGAGCTCCATCAGACTCAGTTTCTGGTCCTTCATCAAATTCAGCTCTCTGAAAGGAAGTGGAAATATGTGGTGGACGTCCTGATTTGTTTTCCCTTCAGACCAGTCCAGAATGAACTTCTGTACAGAGACTGTTTTTCCGATGCCAGCGACTCCCTTTGTCAGAACAGTTCTGATGGGTTTATCTTGTTCAGATGAGGTCTTTGTCAGAACAGTTCTGATGGGTTTGTCTTGTTCAGATGAGGTCTTTGTCAGAACAGTTCTGATGGGTTTGTCTTGTTCAGATAAAGGCTTAAAGATGTCATTACATTTGATTGGTGTTTCCTCTGTTGTTGTTGTTCTCCTGGATGCTGCCTCGATCTGTCTCACCTCATGTTCATTATTGACGTCTCCACTGTCTCCCTCTGTGATGTAGAGCTCTGTGTAGATCTCATTCAGGAGTCTTTGGGTTCCCAGGTTTATCATCTCTCCATTTAAACACTGAAACTTCTTCTTCAGATTTAATTTGAACTTTTTCTGGAGTTCAGGAACATCAGCAGATTCTGGGGTGTTTCTGTAAAATGGTGAAGTAGGAAGACATTTTGAGACATGGGCTTCAATTATTAGGGTTTAGTAGTTAGACTGTAGTTAGACTGAAACGTCAAAGTTAAGTTGCACAACATCAATGCAATGTTTAGGTATTATTACTATTATTATTATTATTATTATTATTAGTAGTAGTAGTAGTAGTATTTTGTTTTAGATTGTACTAGGTTTACCTGTACAATCTAATTACCATTACCAGTGACTCTGGAAATGGGAAATATGGGATGTTACCTGTGTACAGGTGAGGAGTCTCTATTTTTAAAGTTCCAAGGAAGCCCCATGGACATATCACTCTTCATGGAGACACAGCTGACTGCTGATGAATCTGATCTCTCTTTCTGAAGTTTACTGTACAACATTACAGACAGTATTTTAGTGACTTAAATACACTCACAACAATTTTACAAATACATTCTACACAATTTGATCTCTGAAGGAACAGTGACAGGTAAATTCTTTATTTATTTTATTTTTTTATTAGGCAATACTATTACTTTTATTGCAAAATTAAGATGCTTTTACTTCCATGTTTTTTATAAGTCACTGTAAAGCCCCATCATGAAAAATTCCTTTATCCATTCTGCATTGTAGCTTTACATTTTAACAGCAGAACTCTATATACTCACTACTTATTTCAGATATGAACAATTAATGACTAAAATGCAGAAATATAGTTACCACTTCATTAAGGGTGGGGTCATATCTGTGTCCAGATCAGTGATCCCAATTTTTGAATATTAGTGTATGAACAGACAGTTTATGGAGACACTGCTGAGTCACTGATGATACTGATCTCTTCTGCTGGAATCTCTTCTGATAAAAAAAAGACAAAAACAAATGTCCAGTTAAACATGGAGAGAACCAAACTTTTACATCTCTGACCAAAAATTCATAGTTTTACATACAGTAACTGACCCCTAACATTCTAACACCAAATTATTCAGTCATGGGGAATCTGGAACCCATCTCAGGATCACTGATCAGGAAAAAGATCTCAGGAAAAACATGTGATTTTAGACCTTATTGACCTCTACTTTAATCATGTACTGAACTACACATGTGAGCGGCCAGAAACTTAAGAATCAGGAGGATTTACAGTAGTTTATAAGGATTAATCAGTGGTGTCATGTCATGTGGGAGCAGAGGGCAAGAGCAATGACATCAGGTGGCAAGAGCACACACAGATAACAGAAATTACAGAATAACAGATTCTTAATAATGTTTGTGAAACATATAAGACACACTGACAGATCACAGAGATGATGGAGCACATGTGTTTTTAAACATATTTTTGTGATCTGATCCAACAGATGAGCTACTGTTGTTCAGCTTGCTGAAGAAGTTAATGCTGGTTATCCATATATACCATTTCTCTCAATAAATATATTTCTGAAGGTGCTATTGACATGAAATTTTCAACCCATGCAAACGCTGATCAAAATCTTCATGAACAGGAAGCAACAGGGCCAGATATAGGGGAGTACTACAGAGAGCTTGTATATATAATAAATCATCTGCACTTTGACGTTTGCTTCACACATAGCAATATGGCCCCGCTTCAGTATAAATTTATTTACACAATTATGATATTGTACTTAAATAAATATATTAGATGGTCTACCAGAATGGCCTGAGGTGGAGGGACTGATGGGTAACGTAGTCCTTACACAATAAACACACAGTGATGGTGACATAAACTTCAGAAGCTCAATAAAATAGAAAAACAAATCAGAGTCCATAATTCTGTCCTTTGACTTTAACACCTATAACTGGGCAAAAATGTATTAAATAAATTATTAACAAATTAACCAACAAATTAATTAATCAATTAAACTTACATAGGGATATTGAGGTACAGGAACATTATCCCTCTTTCCTAGATGATGGCTGGTTGAACTAAAATATGAATAAAATATAATAAAATAAAAGTAAAATAAAACATTTTTCAGAGATCACGAGACAACATCCTCATGGCCTTGGCTGGTTTTGTTGTTTTCACTTTCGTAGAAGTCAGATTTTAAAACACATTATGTCTGTTCCACGTTATTAAAGCAAAAATAACCACAAACCAAACAAATTGAAGGAAAACTCGAGGAGAAAAACTGGAATATATAACTAACACACACCGAACACTTACACACACCGGGAAACACACTGAAGAGGAAGATCAGCTGAAATGAAGCGGTTTTCTTACTGCTCTTTTTACACGATGTCATTACAATATAACACCAGTTTTGTATCAAATACATGATATAAAGTGATTTCTTTTAAAAGAAAATGACCTTCTTGTATTGAACAGTCCGTCTTGTCGGACATTAACAACACCGTTTCTCCGTTTCAGTCGCTGCGATGAGACACACTGGAGTCGGAGCTGGAGAACAAACACTTTCGGGAACCGATTCACTAAGGAACGAATCGACTCTTTGAGTCGATTGTTTGGTTAAAAATTAAGAAAAAGCAAAAGATTAAATAATTTTTTTACTCGTTCATGTAGACGATTTGTTGTTCTGAAGATACAGTCTCTCTCTCTCTCTCTCTCTCTCTCTCACACACACACACACACACACATTAGATTGCTTTGTATGTGTGTATGAAGGCCCATAATGTTGATATTAGGTTATTACATGTTAATAAAGCTTGTACATTGTAACCTGTATGTCATTAGTAATAAGGCCAGACTGCAGTCCTTAAGAGGTATAAAACACTAAAGTGTTTGCTTTTGCTAGATAAGTGTGAGGTGTGTGTGTGTCTCAGAGATCATAAACATCAACATCAAAAACATCAAAAGCACTGAGATTTGATCTCATGATCAAAATCATGCCCAATGTCCTAAACACTAAAATACTATAATGTGCAGTTGCACATTATTTTAGAGTGAACTGTAATGGGACTTTCACGTAGAGTTTCTGTTCTTTGGGCTTTTACCATAAAACTTTTACAGTATGAAAGTGCTGAATATACAAATATACTGTATTATTACAGTGTACAATATGTTCATTGTAGGGATTTATTCATTTGTTATTATTTTATTTATTTTTTAGTGAAATTTAAAAAATGCCTGTATTGTATACAATAAACATTTTCTTCTGTAATTGCTGGATCTGTTGTCCATTTCTTTTTTTGATGAATGGGTGAAAGTTTAAAACATGCACCTTAGCAATTGAGAAAAACTCTAATTTAAAAGAATTTCCTACAGCATTTACAATAATTCTTTATGTTGCAGTCTTGTCATGCTTTCAGGCTGAGAAATATGCAGACTGTTACATACAGTGTATACTGAGCTGTGGTTGATGGTAGAGACCATAGGTGCCAGGTTTCTACAATCAACTTAGTGCTTACCTGTGAAAGAAGACCAAAACTTACCATCTGAGGAGATTTCAGTGTCAGACTGAAATCTACTTGGCTTTTTGTGTGCCCTTTTTTTATTTGTTGTGTCCTCACTTTCAGTGTTTGAGGTCTCAGCGACGCGACAGCATTTCTGGACAGCTTTGGTATATGAGTCTGAAAAAATAATAGGTTGTTGTAAAATATTAATTTTTATATAATTAAGTCATTTTAGCAGTAACCAGAAAACGTATTAACATTGTCTTTATAAATAACAGACAACACACTGAGACCTGAATTACTATCATTATTACCTGTTTTTAGCCAAATTCTCTTTATTTGGAACCGCCTCCACTGTTGTTTGTCAGGCAGTGCATTATTTCTGACCAACTGCCGTATTTTGGAAAATTGAATATGAATATGAATATGTCCTCAAAAAGTTGTGTAAAATTGGATATACCCACAAGATTGTAATTGGTCTCATAAACAGAGACAAGAGGTACAACAGAAAGTTCAAAGTCATCTACACAAACATTTTTTGTTGCAGTTCAACAGCTGCTTTTAGACATCTATTCAAAATTCATCTTTCTTCATAACATATAATTAGGTTTTATGTTATTTTATAACATTATTCAGTGCAAATTCTTAATTTTTATCATATGAAATATTCTATTATGCAATTACCATGTCTTACCAATTGTGTGATAACGGTGTGTGTGATACAGGAGTTAGGGTTTAGGGTGGAACTCTAGGGTAAATGGTCAGTGTGTGATAACGGTGTGTGTGATACAGGAGTTAGGGTTTAGGGTAGAACTGAACTTTCCCTCCAAAATCTGAACAACACAATGAGAAAGGAGGTGATAGAGAGATCACTGGTGCTGTGTGGGGAGGGGGGTGGTGGAGGGGAAACACTCCAGCTCCTTAACTCACTTTACTATTCACCTCAAACTAAAGCTATTAACCTGCTGTAAGATTACACTGAATATCTCTGTTCCTTCACTATCTGATAGTCTGAATGTTGAAATGTTATCAAACACTCATAAACAGTAAAAATAGGACTGAAATATTTTTCAGTAGTATTAAATTACTTATACACATTAATGGTGATCAGTGTATTTGTAATTATACAGTAATTTACAAACAAGCCTTTTAAAGCCATGTGTTTTTCATATAAGGACAAAATTAAGTCATTCTTCCTCCTATTGTCTTAAACCAACTTTCCCTCCAAAAATGTAAAAAATATAATAAAAGTCTCTGTTAAGTAAATCTACATTAAATTTGTTGATATGTTTTAACAGTCACACATGAAATGGTGATCAAAATTAAATTATTGTGTATATCTACAACACTGTGGACTACGCAATGTGCAAAAAAAGAAAAAAAGGTAAATAGTTCTTAATTGAATCTAATGGACATGGTCAGGTCACTCGTGATTGGTTAAAAACATTACAGTCATTTAAACTGTCCCTCCTCCAGGTCTAAACCTCGCCCCCAATTTCCTGGATCGATTTTCCCTCTCAAATTTAAATCGGCCAATCAGAAAAATTCCTCCACTGAGAAAAATGTAATGGGTCAGGAGAGTGCAGAGGCTCGGAAACACACACACACTCTCTCAAACGTCTAAGTTAACCACCAGTGTGAGGGCCAAACAAGATTTGAGCAAAAATGTTCATTATAAAAGTAATAAGGTCAGTGGACTTGATTTTAAGTGAAAAAACACACACACACACAAGTGAATGTAAATGATATGACAATAATCTCCCCTCAAACTCTTCTGTCCTGAAGATGTCAGAAAACTTGATTACAGCTTTATCTCTGACTGTTACTGACACTGGAGACTCCTTCCATACATTTTACACAAACGTCTCCTTATGAGAACCTTCACCACATTAACAAAAGCTTTTTTAAATCCGTTTATGTGGAGCGGCTGCTGTACAAGTCCCCGTGTGAGCCGTTACTATAGAAACGATAAGGTCTTAGACAGAGGGCATTAACATAAACCTGCACTACAGTCAGAGCTGCTGTTCTAGAGAAGAATAATCAATGCCTTCATACCACTCAGAATCCAGAATTTTAATAAGCTCTGTGGTGTACAGTATATGAAATGGTGTGTGTGTGTGTGTGTATCAAGAAGATGATGATGTTAAAAAATAAACAAAGAACTTCTACAGAGATTGTTTCCAAGACTTTAAATCTTCTGACAGTCTTAGACAATGGAATGTCTAAATAGAAATATAGAGAGAAATATACATAGTCCAGAAAGATGAAACTAGAAGTAAGCTGCAGAGGATATGAGGATATGCAGAGTTGTAGCCCGAGCAGAACCTGATCAGCTTAGCCAAGGCACAGGTTAGTCTCTCATCTTCCACTGGAATTACAACATTGTCATTTTTAGCAACAGAGACGATCTGGAGTTTTTAAAACCTGACACAGAGTGTGTAAAGTAGATCTGTTTACACATATTCTTCTGAAATCTGTGAATAAATTCACTGCTTGTTTTCATTACAAAACTACACAAGACTGTGTGTAAAACAGCTGAATGTTTCTAACACTTTATTTTCTTTGTACATGTGATCTGTATCTACATTTATTTTTATATACAGTTTATATTTATCAACACGAGTTTATGAATTATCATATGAATGGCTGATTAGATAATTGCAGGAAGGAGCAGGTGTACAGTTATTCCTAATAAAGTGATCAGTGACACTCAGTGTATTAAAATTCTGATCCCCAACATGGAAATGCAGGAACACCAGAGTCTTCATCTCGTACACAGATGTTCATCACCAACTGAAAAGAAAAGAAAAACGTCTGAGTAAATAAATACAGACTGGACTGTTATACTTCATGACCAAGTTCTAGCTTGATCAAGAGCAGGAAATCATCTGTGCTCCCAGAGAAACATTATTATCCTCTTTTTATAATTTACTGTTCAAAATGTCTTTCATTACAATCTGTAACATTTAGCTAGAACAAACAAGAAATTCCACCAGAAACTCAGAAAAAAAAAAGTCAGAGCAGCACAGCCTTCATCTGAGACATCACAATACTCCAACCTGCAGACACACAATAACACACTCTTCATCAATAGATCTTCATCTAGGTTTAATATTTACTTTAAAGATGACTTTTAGCTTCTTCCTGCTTCACACACCTCTGCATTGTCTTTCTAGTCAGATGTCAATAACAGATGCTTATGTAGCAAAAGGAATAATTTTTATAAACACCCATAATAAACATTATTAATGATAAAGACCTTAGTAAAGACATTGAATTTTTAGATTCTGTGTTTCTGACAAATCTATAATAATATGCGACAATTTAAAGACCTTAATGAAACAAATACTAAGGAAAACTGCATGGGTGTGATACTGTTTGTCCAACAGATGACTCTGTTCTGGCAGATCTGGCAACCCGGTTCAGAGCCACTAGAGACAGACTAACTGAATGAGTACTTTCTAACAGAACAAATTCTCACTTTAAAGAATTTCACTGCTGCATTTAAACCCTGTAACTCAAACACAGTGCATTTATATAGCATTTATAGTCTGTGTTCCAGGTGTAGTCTCTGTGATTAGTTACAGTTTATCTAATGTAAACATGTTTTAGTAAATTTCATTGTAATTTCAGAAACACTGCAGTTGCATCAAGTCACATTTTATGAAGTGGATCTAACATACGTACATCTGACCCAAAGACTCAGTGACCAATTATCAGTGTGCAGAAAAAATAAACAATCTTCTTCCTCAGGTCATTGATGCTGAAACTAAAACCCCTGCTTCAGTCTCACTATTAGAGAAAGTGTCTTAATGAGGAGCAGGTCATGTGACTCTCAGAGAGATGATCTTACCTCAGCATCTCCAGTTTACAGAGAGGATTCTCCAGTAGAGTAGAGAGATTCTTCACTCCTGAGTCTCCTAGATTATTCCAGGATAGATCCAGGTCTCTCAGGTGTGAGGGGTTTGATCTCAGAGCTGAAGTCAGAGCAGAACAGTCTTCATCCGAGAAATAACAACTATGCAACCTGCAGACACACAATAACACACTCTTCATCAACAGATACTCAACAGATCCCTCTGTACAATATTTATTTAAATTCAGAATATCACAATGATTTATTATCACCTGTTAATAAACAATAATATTAAGTGTTATATTAGGTTTCTCTCAGTGATGGAACAAACCAATGCACTGCACTGACATAACGACTGTAGCATAAAAGATAAGGTAGCTTACTGCAGGAGTCACTGCTAGCTGACAATCATGGAGTTTACCACAAAACATTTGTTTGTGTTGAGTGTAAATATTGGCTGTTGTTTATATTTTCTTACATTCACTTTGACAGAGATCAGTTTATTTAAATTATTAATACTGTAGGTCCATTAGTATTTGGACACTGACAAAGTTGGACAAGGAGCAGATCTGGGTCTCAGGAAGGTTAACTGTGATTGGTTACAACACCATTCAATCAGTCCAAAATATTCAATACCTTGAAAAATGCTAATCATCTTTATAAAAATGTTGTGAGTGTAGCAGATGTCTGAATGTAATAGATTTATATTTCACCAAAAATCTCTTCTGCTTGTAAAAATTAAAATATTATTTTCATGTACATGTTCCTGTGTATTTAGTTCTTTTCAGAGGGGGGAGTTTTTATTTTGCTAATTTTATTTTGACTTCATGACCTCTGACCTGTCACAATGCCACTTCCTGTAGAGACATCTTCTTAAATGCAGATCTGACAATCTATCTATCTATCTATCTATCTATCTATCTATCTATCTATCTATCTATCTATCTATCTATCTATCTATCTATCTATCTATCTATATGTTTGACCTTTTAAGTACTATATACTTTTAACTTAGTTTTCTAACTTTGCTGCTGCTTTTAAACCCTGAAACTCACATATCTGACCAAAAGAGTCTGTAATATATCATCAGTGTGCAGTGAAAATAAACAATCTTCCTCCTCAGGTCATTGATGCTGAACCCAGGGCTATTTCTAGGATTTGAAAACATCAGGGGCTGAGCCCGAAACATCAGGGGCTAATTAGGGAGAGGGGGTAAGCAAGAATAAGACGTTTTTTAAGACATTTTTATGTAATATTGTTTAATAACGAACACAAATGAACACAAACAGTATGTAACTTTAGAAAATTTCATTCACTCTTTTTTCTGACTCCTCCCATCATTTCAGAGTCTTGCTACTAAAAAAGGAGTTCATTAAATTCATGACATTTTCTCTCTCACAGGTATACCATGTAATATTATCTCTTTTACAGCTTGTGTGTGAAGCAGTGTCGTGTAGATCCTTTATTATTATTATTATTTTACAATAATCTATATTATACACCTCTTATTTCATTCCTCATTTATACTGATACTACTGTATGTATTATTCTTTATTTATTTATTTTCTACAGTCTCTTCTCTTCTCTTCTCTTCTCTTCTCTTCTCTTCTCTTCTCTTCTCTTCTCTTCTCTTATTGTTCTCTCCTCTCTCATTCTCTCATCTCTCCTGCTGCTTGTATCTTGTCTACTTCATGCTCTTGGTGACTTTTCTATCCTATTTCTTTGAGGGTGGAATCATCAAAGAGTATCTCCGAGACTGGACTTGAGTGTAGCGGCTGCTACATCATTACCAAAAGCTGCCGAGAAGCTGAAACAGGGAATCGATGCATTTGCGACGTAACAATAAAATATCAGTGAGGCAAAACTTAGTTCTTAGATCTTAGTTCTTCTTCTTTATTGCACAGACTGATATTTCCCGATGTTATAAAGTTTTTGTATATTTGTGGCCAACAAAGAACACATCATCCCTGCTCACCCCCTCTCCAACTTTCACTAAGTGCACAGGTGACTAATATTTCCACTCCCACCTAATCCCGTGACCGACCACCATGATAACATGACATAAGCAAAACTCTTTCATGTCTACTTCATTCTAGCCCCTAATTATTATCAAATAATAATTACATTTTCATTAATCAGAGACATGAATATACCGACAATAATTCATCATCATATAAATGTCCATTTCATCTTCCCAAAAAGAGAAAAAATTTGAAAAATCAGAGCAAAAGGTGTTCATACTTAGTCACAATGTCAAAAGTCAAAAATGGAATCAAAAAGTCAAAATTCTCAAGCAACAAAATTATCCTTCTTCTGCTTCTTGTAGAAGACAGACCTTTGTTATCGGCCTGTTTGGACAGCTGCTTCTGGTCTTAACTTGCGCATGACGCACAAATCCTCTTCTATCTGGAAAGGTTTGGGTTATACGTCCCATAAGTCAAGAGTTTCGAGGTGCTGTGTTGTCAACTATAAGAACTATGTCTCCTGATTTAAAGTTTCGCTTGACTCTAGACCATTTCTGATGTTCTTGAAGCTGCGACAAGTATTCCTGAACCCATCTCTTCCAGAACAAGTCTGACATATACTGGACCTGTTTCCACCGTTTACAAGCATAAACATCATAAACATCCTTTTTACACCTTCCTGGTTGTAATAATGGTGAAGTTCTCAAAAGCAACAGGTGGTTTGCCGTTAATGCTTCTAGGTCATTTGGATCAGTAGATGCCTTGTTGATTGGACGACCATTAATAATAGATTACACTTCACAAGAACCATTTGTAAACCTTCTTCATCCAAATTCTGCAGCTTTAAAATAGAATTCAAGAGTTTTCGCACAGATCTAATTAATCTCTCCCATGCCCCTCCATAATGTGATCCAGTAGTTGCCTTCATGTTCTGCTCCAACAAAGTTCTTTCCATTATCGGATCGGAGTTCCTTAACTTGACCACGCCTTGAAATGAAACGTCGGAGTGCATTTATGAAAGAATCTGTGTCCAAGGAGGGTGCCACTTCTATATGTATGGCTCGTATGGCTAAACAGGTGAAAATTACTCCATACCTTTTCACTACACTTCTTCTACTATTTACCTTGAAAGGTCCAAAGTAATCCACCCCAACATGGGTAAATGGAGGTTCATTCGGAATGACTCTTTCTGATGGTAAATCAGCCATCTGTTGACATCCTGGAAGTGAGTTCAACCTTCGACAAATTACACATTTGGATAGTACTCTTCTTATTGCTGTACTTACACCAGTGATCCAATATTTCTGTCATAATTTAGACAACATATGATTACGACCACTGTGTCCTAACTCGTTTTGTATGCGTCTCAGGAGAAGGTCTGAAATTTGAAAATTCTTGGCCAAAATAACTGGATGCTTGAATTCTTCAGGCATAGATGCCCTACTTAATCGGCCACCCACTCTCAAGACGTCATCGAGAACAGGACAAAGTCCATAGATTTTGCTACATTTCTTTACACTTTCACCTCTTTTTAAGGTAGCAAGCTCATCAGGAAACATCTTTTCTTGTGAGAGTCTAACAATATGCATTTCAGCAGTTTCTAGCTCTTCTGGTGAGAGGTAAGATTTTTCGAGTTGACCTTTGAAAGTCTCCATTTCCTTTTCCACAAAACCTCTCTGTTGTCTATCAGAATGAGCTAAAGTAAGTCTCAGCTGTTTCCTCTTCTGACTAAGAGACAAGAGCAGTTTTCTAAATCTCAAAATCCAAGCCACCGCTTTCTTCAAACTGAACCAAGAAGAAAAGCGAGGAGTTAAAGGTGTAAGCACATCCTCCTCTTCTTTAAGCTGCACAGAATTAATCTCAATGCCTTTCTTGACCTCAGGGTCATCCACTTCAAGCTTTTCAAATTCATTAAGATTGTCAGGCCACTCTCTTTCAGGAAGGAGAAGAAAGGCAGGACCTGATGTCCATGTCCTATTCTTAAGGAAAACATTGGCAGTTGCTCCTCTAGAAGCAACATCGGCTGGATTGCTTGCTGTATCTACATATCTCCACTGTGAAACTTGTGAAACATTAAGGATTGCTGTCACCCGATTGGCTACAAATATTTTAAATCGTGAAGTTTCGCTTTTGATGTACTTAAGAACAGAAGTACTGTCCGTCCAAAAGACAGAATCTTGAAGCTGCAGATGTAATTCTTTCTTCCATAGCACATCCATACGGCTTGCCATTGTAGCAGCAATGAGCTCCATACGAGGGATGGTAACAGGCTTCAATGGAGCTACTCTTGATTTTCACATGATAAAAGCACAATGCACTTGAGAATACATGTTGCGTAACAGCAAGTATGTCACAGTTCCATAACCATCTTGACTCGCATCCGAAAAATGATGCAATTGTGCAGTAACAATGTCACCAAAGTTTGAAGGTTTTAAACATCTTGCAAGCTCAAAACTGTCCAAAAGGTGCAACTCTTGCAGCCAGCTGTTCCATTTTCGAACAATCAATTCAGGCAAGACAATATCCCATCCCAAATTTCCTTTACTGATGTCCTGCAAGATTTTCTTAGCAGACCTTCCAGGACTTCAGGAATTCCCAGTGGGTCATAGACAGAACTAATCATAGATAGTATTCCTCTTCGAGTCAGAGGTTTGTCTTTGATTACAATCTTGAACTTGAATGCATCAGACTGAATGCACCATTGCACCCCTAACACTCTTTCAGCTGATGAAGAATTCCGATCCATATTCAAATCTTTCACAGTCTTTACTCTTTGATCTTCAGGTATTGCAGCCAGCACTTGATGTCTGTTGCTCATCCATTTTGTGAGCTTAAATCCACCCTTGGCACATATGGATACAAGTTCCTGGTACAATGTTATCGCTTGTTCAACAGTAGCAACTGAAACAAGACAATCATCAACATAAAAAGAATGTAGTATTTTATCCACTGTTTCCTCATTGAACTTTTCCTTGTGGTCTTTTGCACATTTCCTAAGAGCAAAGTTTGCACAGCTGGCGATGACGTTGCACCAAAGAGATGTACTAACATCCTAAAGTCAGCTGGATCTTGGCTTAAGTCCCCATCAGGCCACCAAAGAAACCTTAACAAATCAACATCATCAGCTGGTACTCTTACTTGATAGAACATAGACTCAATATCTGCCATAATCACCACTGGTTCCTTTCTGAACCTCGTCACCACTCCAGTGAGTGAGCTGGTGAGGTCTGGTCCTTGCAAGAGGTGAGCATTAAGTGATGTTCCTTGAAAACTCGCTCCACAATCAAACACCACACGGATTTTCTTCTTTGTGGGATGATAGACACCATGATGTGGAATATACCAGAAATTCTGTTAACTGTAACCTCTGGCTGAGCACAATCTGACACACTGCCACTGTCTCCAAAGAGTGGTCCATTCACAGTCCATCCTAACATTGTCCTAATTGCATAGAGTCCATCATTCACACCGCGGATGACCTCCAATGGCTCCAGTGCTTTGGGAACATTTGTTCCAATCAACAACTCAATCCCTGCCTCAATCTCAGGTAAACGAATACTCTTCAAAATGTGGCCATTTTTGTAAATCTCTCTCTCAAGGGATATTCCCTCTGTAAACAGGCATGCTTTCCTGGGTATAAACTCGATGCAATTCACAGAAATCATTATCATTCAAGCTTGCAACCTCCATTCCAGACAGAATGTGACTACTTACAACTTTTTCTTGTCCCATAGTTCTTAACATTATGCTTACTTTGGTTCCTGTGAGGTTCAATCTTCTCATTAAATTCTCAGTACAAAACACAGCTGTGCTTCCTTGACCTAAAAAGGCATAAGTAGTAACAATTTTACTGCCTTTCTTGGCCTTGATCTGTACAAGCACAATCGGGAGCTTACAATCATAGTCGCCAGCCCCAGTAAGACCATTTGAAACCAAAACATCATCCACAGGCATCTTTGGTTTCTTCTCCGCAATGTCCATGCACTTTTCTTTGGGAAAAATATGCAGTAAAGTGGGATGTTTAAGACCACAAACATCACAACAAAGAGGTTTTCTGCATTCTTTGCTGATGTGCCCAGTACACAAACAGCCGAAACAAACCCCACTTTCTTTCAAGAAGCCAATCTTCTCCTTGTGAGATTGTTTTCCCAACTGAGGACACATGCCTAATGTGTGTGCACCTCTACAGCAGAGACATTCCTTCTTATCACAATCAACCTTTTCCCTTTCAGATTCAGATTCCTTAGTTGTAGCAACCACAGTGGTAGCAAAGCTAGTTCGTTTTATTCCAGGACGAGAAAATGATTTACTCTTCTTGACATCTTTATTCATTGCCACAGGAACATCCTGCATATTTCCAAACACTGGGTCTGTTACAACTTGAACTTGATGTTCTAAAAAGTTAACAATATCAATAAAGGAAACTCTGCGATTGTGTCTTTCTTGTAGTTCACAAACCACTGTTCTCCATTTATCCCGAAGTCTGTAGGGCAATTTCGTTATGATAGTTATCATATTGGCTGGCATGTCCAACTCATACATATATTGCACATCCTCATTAACATTACAAGAGCCTCTAAGAAAAAGACTGTATTCCTGCAAAGCATTGACATCTTCAGCTTTGATTTGAGGCCATGAAAGAGCTTTATTCATATAAGCAGATGCCACTTTCTGTTCATTGCCAAAATTTTCCTGCAACAAAGTTTTTACTCTCATATATCCGCACTGTGGATCAAGATGCTGACAACTCCGTACCAAATCCCTTGGAGAACCAACTGTATATTGTTCAAGGTAGTACAGACAATCACTGTAGTTATCAGTCTTACTCTCAACACTATTCTCAAAAGCTCTTATTGTTATTGGGAAGAAGGGCTCAGCACTAAGTGAGGGGGTGAGCACTGACCCGTTACCCAAATGGAAGAAAGCAGGTGGAAAATTCAATCAGGGAGCCGGGCAGAATAATGAGCAGAAATAGGCAAACAAAAATACAAACCTAAGAAACTGTCTGAGGTGGGGCGTGAACCAGGGAGGTTCAACGTGTGGGAAATTTCTGAAACTTATCCTTGTCTTATACCTAATCATTAAGTACATTTGATTTTAATCAGTAAGGGACGGTTAATGCTAATTTTAATTCTAATTTTAATAATTTTGGATACTTTCTTTTTAATCCTTAAGATAGATCCGAGTCAGGTTTAATCATTAAGACATGAACAAAGAGATTAGATAAATTGTTTAATCATAGATAATGATTAAGGATAAATTGGTTAATCATTAGATTCATTCAGTTATGTTTAAATATATGATGATTCTGGTAATCAGTACTTACTTTCATTGTTAATCACTGATATGTTGCCTATCTAATTAGCGTCTCTAATTTATAGATTATTTGATAACAATCATAGTTATTTGATTATTTGGTTATCTAATAATTCTTTCACTATTAAGCACCTGCCATAATCATTAGTCAGCGGGTAAGCTTAGGATACATAGATAAAATTAGCATAAACCTACTGTAGAAGTTATAGGACAAAAAAAATATATAAAATAATAAAAATAGAGATGAGCAAAACTGGCTGAATCATCTTTAGTGGGTTATTATTCTCGAACTTTCTGGCTTTGGCGTAAACATCACAAGGACATAGGCTAGCACATCGTACCATATCACGGTGTTGGCTCCACTGAGACCAAAAAAACATGTTGACGAAGTTCAGAATCCTTGGGCTTAAAGGCGAGAACACCATAACAGTCTTATTTGACCCAATTCTGACTAGAGTGTTTATTTTAGGAAAATTAAAGTTAAAACTACCCGTATATAATGTACAGGTGTTATATCACGTCCTATTATCTTATGAAAAAAAAAAAAGCAGCTTACCTTAGCAAGTGGAAAGTTGGTAAAACTCCATTTGGCATAAGAAAGAACTAAACAATAGGCACCGAGACGGGAGGGGGTTTGGAAAAGATGTTATTGAAAGCGCCAGCAAAATATTATTGCAGTGGCAGATGTTAATGTAAACATAGGGACACAACACACCGAATAAGTGTAATGGAAAAGCACAGACTTTAGTAGAGAGGATTAAGGAATTTAAATTAAATTAAATTAAATTAAAGTAAACTGACTACTCCTAGCCTAAATAAATCAATAATAAACAAACTCAACGTAAACCAACCTAAACTGCACGCAGAGCTATTTTGCCCTTTCATTTTTACTTTATTAGCAGTATTACTTGGGTAACCTGATGTAGATTAAAGATAGTGCTTGCAGCCTAAATAGTGGGAATACATAGAATGGGGTAAATGTAAATGTGATAATAAAAATAGTGGTAAGGTCCTTAGATTTCTAATAAATATCAGCCAGTTACCTTCAGCTACACAAGAACAACCACAACGAATACATGGAACATGTGGGTGAATGTTGAATTAAAGGTGTAAGGGGTATAATGACATAAATGTGTTTTTTTGGGCTAAATAAGGTTTAATAGAAGATAGATAGATCAATAATATGTGTCAATATTAAAACTTGTGACCCATAGAATGTATGAAGGCCACAGAAAGGTGGGGCTATTTTTCAGGGGGAATAATGGGTGAACGTCAAAACAATCCATAGAAACATAGAATCCAGCAAGGTTAGGCAGCTGGGCTAAAGGGTATATATACTGGGGGATTTGTGAAGGGGGGTGTGCTTGACTGCATCGATTCATGAATCCGTGTATTTGAGTGCCAGTTTCGGTGATATTTTTTCTAAATAAAACCGGTTGCTTTTTCTCATCCAAGCCTGGAGGAGTACTTTATTTCTTTGTTTTTCTGCAAATTTCTAATTGGAACTACACAACTATTGGATTATATTGGTAATTGGAGAAGGCTCTAGGACCACCCTGTGGTGTCCACCTGGAGGGAGGCTCCGGGTTCCGACATTTAATGGTGACCCTGACGTGATCCAAGCAAGTCCACCCCGGCAAGCTGGCAGAGGCTCAACCACCTGAACTGGGACCGCTCACCAACTGGGCTGCGGAAATCGGTTACAACTAAGGATAAGGTAAGCAGACACCTGTTTTATCAAAGTCTGTTTTAGTGTCTGTGGCCCTGAGGTTGAGTGTGGCCCCGGGGACGGCTTGAGTGGCTGGCTTCGAGGTGAGGAAAAAAAAACGGGTGGCAGAAGGGAGTGGATGAGAACAAGCAAAAAAATTTTTTTACTCCCAATTTTAATTTTTAAGGGGAGTTTGTGTGAATGTGTGTGTGAAAGGAATTCTTGCGGCTACCGCTATTTGTGACCTAAAGAGCTTGACCCGAGGCGACGAGATAGGTTACAAATAGGTCTGAACGGGCGAGTGGAGCTAGGATCCTGGAAAAATTCCTGCGGATACCGCTAGTGTGCGGGCGGGGAACCCCGCATGCTAGGGCTGCACGGGCAGGTGGAAAGAGTGCACGGAGGCCCTAGATACCGCTGTTTGTTAGAAACAGGTCTGCTTGGTAGGGCTTCGGGCTCGGGCCCTAAGGGGTAGGAACTCCTCTCCTTGGGTAGGGAACCTTTTGATGTTGTTATTGTTGTTTATAGGGGTTATTATAGAAGTTGAGGGGTATTGTGGACACCTGGGGGAGCCTGTCGTACATTGTGGCATGGTGCAGACTTTATAATTCTTATAATTTTGTGAGTCTTGTGGAGTGTGTACTGAGTGTACGATAGGATATCCCTCTGTGAGAAGGTGTGGGGGTGTGTGTAAAGTGTAAAGTGGTGGTAAGTATATCCTTCCGTGAGGGGAAGGAAATAGTATTGGCAACTGGTGGTCAAAAGTAAATTTGACACGGTTGTTATTGAGTTAAATGTGGGGTCAATACGTAATGATTTTGACCTCCTAAGACCTGGCATCCTCAGACGAGGCATCCCATTTGTAGGTGTGGATGTCATAATATTCAATTCATTGTAAATGATACACAAAATTAAGTGGATGTAGATGAAAACTATATGTTCAGAAATACTACTGGGTTGTTATAAGTAATAACAACTATAATTTGTAATCTTACTGGTTTCTCCTAATATGTGGGAGAAACCTAAACTGTAAGCTCAGGTCTGAGGAGCTCAAAGTTAAAGTGGAGGGATTGGATTACCTTCCATTAAAAGCTGTTCTGTTATTTGTGCTGCAGTTGTTGTGATTGATGCATTACTGTCTTGTAATAATGTAATAACTGCTAACTGCAAAGTAATTTGATTTTCATCCCACCCTATATGTATATTGTATAACCTAAATGCTGATCCCAGGTTGGGTGTGTAAAGACTAAGTGAGATGAGTTAGAGTGTGTGAGTGTGGTTTCTTATTGTATGTTATCTGAGAGTCTGGTGTGTGTGTAAGTGTGTGAATATTCAGGGTCATAAGCTAGAGATATTAAGAAACACACAGTATTCGGTTTTTGTTGCGTGGAATAGGTCTAAGCCAATACTAGCAGATATTAATTGTTGTAATAATTGTACATTTTGAGTATTACTAAAATTCCATTTTCTGGACTGCACATGTGTGAATGCATAATTAAACTCTGAGTTGACTGGATCCTGACTATACCGCCCCTGGCTGTTTGTTAAGTGGTGCAGGGGGGCGGGCAGGTCGGGATCACGCTGACCGGAGTGAGTGATTGAGGAGCTCCTTGCATTTGGAGACAATGGGTGAATGAGATATAGGGTACAAGTGCCAGATAGGGTGATTTAAGAGCTCTATAGATCAGCTTGGATAGGGATTGGTGGATGGTGTTACTCCTTGCTTTGCTTTTTGCTTTTGGCCTGTAGGTGTTTCCTACTTTATGTCCAATCCGTAGATAGTAAATACTCTTCAGGGGGAGTGGCATAGAGTAGGGTAGGCCTGAGTGTTTCTGTCACTTGTTGCTGGGCAGGCTGAGGAGTAGGGGCTGTCCTTGCGTGTATTTGGATTATTGGCGTGATTGAACATAGCTGTGGTGCCCAGAAGGAAGAGTGGCAGTAGTTGTTGGATTGTTGGTGGTTCTTGTGTTTAAAATCTGTTAATTGCTGATTGATTATTGTAGCTAAGTGCTAATTCCTATTGTATAGTATGTTGTGTATTAACAGGTAATTGGTTTCCTAATTAATCTTAATTGACTTAATTGATTGCTTATCATCAATCGATGGTGATTGACCGACCAGGTGATTGATCGATCAGTGGATTGATTGGTTGATTAATTTATTGATTGATCGATTGATTGATTGGTTAATTATACTCCTCGTTTTATATTATATGATATCGTTATATTAATTAATTGATTTATTGAATTTTCCCACGCACTGTAGATTGTTTCCTGGATTAACCTATGACTTTGATGCTAAAAGGCTAAATGGTATGGTATTTAGCTCTTTAGCTTTTGGCTAATGCTAATGCTAAGTGTTAATGTTAGGTACTGGCTAGTGCTAAGGCTAGCAATTGTTAATGCTAATGCTAGAGCTTATGTCATGCTAATGCTAAAGATGCTTAGGTCATTTGATTAGTGAGGATAAGTAATTAGGGCAGTGCAGTAGTAATGGAGGTAATACTTGTTTGTCTATTTTGTTTTATTCTATTTTACAAATAGGCATTATATACTTGGTTAATTAGCATCTCCATATATTCTAATCTTAGGAGTTAACCCCACTACGCTACACAATGGACACAAGTTTTCTTACACCTGCTGGAATTATAATGGCGAGACACATGGATGCAAGTAAAGACATTAGGAAATATATGAGGAAATGGCATGATCGGACAAAGTGGGGAATGCAGTGGCCTGTAGAAGGAACATTTGATGTGACGCAATGCAGGAAGTTGAAAGCTAGGATAGAATGCTGGGGAGAAATGAAGAGAAAAGTTAGTGAGAAAACACAAAGGAAACTGGAAATTATCCAATGGTTTGAAGAAGAGGTACGAATGAGAGAGCAGAAGAAAAGAGAACTAGAGGCATCTGTGAGCAAAGAGTGCGTAACAGGTGAATTACTGGATCTTGGACAACATGAAGAAGGAAAAGCCCCATCATGGGGGGAGTATAGGTGGCCACCACCATATAATGTGAGTTATGCTTCTGTTCCTGCTGGCGTAATGGGAATTTATCCTGTGTTACCATGCCCTAAAGAAGTGGAGTTTGATATACTAACGGGACAAATAAGTGGAATAATGAGATCAACAGAGGGGGAAAGTGAACCCAGTCATTTGAGAGCAGCTACGGAGTCCAAGGGTGCCAGCGCGTACAGCCCGCAACCTGAACAAGTCAAAAAAAGGTTGAGGCCAAATGCTGACGAAGGAGCAGCAGCAGCAGCAGCAACTACATATCCAGAGAACTCAGAGATTTGAGAAAAAAAGAGAATGGAACCCCAGTAAAGAGGGGAACACAAAATGGATGCATGTAGAAGGAGATGTACAAATGACACTACTTTATGAGGAGGAAACCATGGACGACCAACGTCAAAGAGAAAAAGACAAACAGCAGGAAGATTTGATGGTTATGACAACATCTGCACTGGACAGGGTGAATGAGTTACGGCTACACACTGACCATCTAGAAGAGAAAATAAAAACTATAGAACTAAATAATGTAAATGGGCTAAGAGAGTTAAAGAAAGTAAAAGAAGCCCAGAGTACAGCTGCTCTGAGTGTATTACAACTAAAAAATGAGCAAGCCAAGATGTCACAAAGAGCAAAACGAGTTGGGAAAAAGTTAGAAGCAAGATCTCCTGCATTCAGCAGAGCCAGAAAATTAAGGCAAGAAGACAAAGCTAACGGGGTAACTACACGCTCAAAGTCCCAAATTCCACCGACTTTAAGGCCTGAAACGGAAGAAGGAGAAGAGGAGAGTAATGATGAATTAGAAGGAGGGGCTGTGGGTTATGACTTTGAAGAGCAGCGGGAGGGGCAAGGTGAATCTTTATCAAAACAATGCCCCATATTAGTTAAAGGAGGACATGTGAGTTATATTCCTTGGACATTTATGGACATAACAGGCCTGATAGGCCGACTGCCCAGTATATGTGATGGAGCACAGAAATGGATTACAAAGTTTGAAGAGCAAACAACAGGTCAGCAGCTGGCCCTGGGAGATATAAAAGCTGCATTGTGTCAAACGTTGGGAAAGGCCAAGATGTCAGAAACATTTGATCAGGCTGGTCTTAGATTAACAGCCGATGACCCTCAACACGATCATCACCCCCTGGGACCTTGGAGGAATAAAACCTGGGATGCATTGAGAGATTTTTATCCAACAAAAGCAGATCCGGGACGAGTAGAAAAAATTAAGATGGAAAATGATGAAGGTGTAGCTCAGTTCATATTGAAGTTACAAACTATTTGGAGAGAAGAGATGGGTGCTCCGTGGGACGAGACAGCAGCTAGCCAAGCCCTATTTAAAGTGATGCTGAAACGTGCACTCCCAAGTGAAGTCCAAGAACAACTGGAAACTGTGGTGGGTCTAAATACTATGGCATGGCCTACCTTTGAAGCAAATATCATACACTATGTTGAGCTGCATCGGAAAAGGGAGAAGGAAGCCAAGAAAGCAGCAGACAATCTACTAATACAGCTGCACAAAGCACAGTTGGGAGAACTTACACGGAATAAGCAAGACAGCCAAGGGAAAAAGAAAGACAAGAAAGAAGATGATCTTGCTAAGCAAGCTGCAGTGATAGTAACCCCAATAGCTACCCCAACAGTACTGAATAATCCAGCTCCAGTTCCAGCAGCTAATCCTCAACCTGTAATAGCAACGCAGCCTCAAAGTCCAGTTATATATCAAAATCCTCCTAACATATGGAATATCCTGCTGGGCCCCAATATCCCCGACAACAATCAGGATGGAGACCTGGACGAGGTCAGATTAGAGGCAGATTCACACAACCAATGTACAGATTTACACAACCAGTGCAATGGAATGTGTGGACAGCAGGAGGACGTGGAGGGGGATGCTGGAACTGTAATACTCCAGGACATATAAGATGAGAATGCCCCTATGTACAATATAGCATGCTAGGAACCCCTATGGGGGGACCAAGAGGACCCCAGCCTCAGATAAGAGCCGATATTTTTCTCGGGAAAAATACAAACCTTGCGATTTACAGAGCCACAATGGATAACTATAGAAGGAATTACAGTGCAAGCCCCTCTACCCTATTCACCAGACACACCTGTTAATCTCCTGGGAAGAAATGTATTGTGTAAACTAGGAGCAAAAATACATTGTGGTCCTACAGGAGTATGGGTTACATTACCAGAAATAATAGCTCATCAATGTGTGGCAATAGAGCACAATGATGAACAATATGCCCTAGACAAAGTATACTGGTTGGAAATAAAAGACAAAGACACATCAAATCTCTGGAAAGAATACGAAAAATGGAAACCATGGATGATGTATATGCGGTCAGATTGCAGAGAGGCCAGAGACCCGTGGCACTGTACTATTAAATATGATATAAATGGACTTGAAGAAGAATATGAGTATCTCTGGGAAGAACAGCAAGAAGGACGAAGTTACAATTTAAATGTAACTGACATTGTAATGGGCCAGCAAGGAATTGCAGCTAGAGTGAGATTACCAGACAACGTGGAAAACTGGTATCAAATATCTGAAGCAGCTCCTCACATTACCCTCATGATTGGACAGAATTTTGAATCAAAAGATATAGGGCCAATGGTTAGAGAAGTAGATCAGCAGAAAAACTGGCTACAGACACAAAACCCAAACGTAGAAATATCTGCAGATAAAACCTATTTAAAGATAAAAGTGATCACTGAAGAACAAGTAATTGCAACACGTGTTAGTGAGTCAACAAATAAAAGCACAGTTTAGACCAGGGACAGAGATAGAGATAGAGGTAGAAATAGGGATGCAGATGTTGCAGATAGCAAAAGAGCTAGGACTTACTCCCCAGGAAAAAGAGCAAGCTTTAGCGAGAGTCCCAGAGCAGTTATGGACAAAACATTCCATTGATGTAGGATTCGTAAAATCTTCAGGTTTAGTTAAAGTTCAGGTGAAGCCCAACATTCATTTGCCATATCAAAAACAGTATCCATTATCACAGCAGGGTATTGAAGGCATAAAACCCACGATAGCAGGATTAGTGGAAGCAGGGGTATTAATTCCAACTCAGAGCCAGTGTAATACCCCCATTTTTCCGATCAGGAAGCCCAACTCAGATAAATGGTGATTAGTTCATGATTTGCGGGCAATAAATCAAGTGGTGATGGCGGAAACTCCCGCGGTTCCGGATCCACACACACTACTTTCCAACTTTCCAGAAGATACAAAATGGTACACAGTAATTGATTTATGTTCTGCATTTTTCAGTGTTCCAGTGCATCCTGAGTCTCAGCCATTATTCGCATTCACTTATGAAAACCAACAATACACATATACAAGATTACCACAGGGATATTGTGAAAGTCCTTCAGTGTTTAATCGAGTGTTGACACAAGATTTAGCTCAACTGCAACTTGTAAGCAAAGTCCTGATGTTTGTGGATGACATTTTAATTTGCAGTCCAACAAAAGCGCAGTGCGTGGAGGATTCAATAACTGTACTACAAACACTTGCACGTAATGGACACAAAGTGAGTAAAGAAAAACTGCAATTCTGCCAGGAAAAGGTAGAGTATTTGGGACGAGTTCTGGAAGGAACTACACGAAAAATTTCTCCCACTCATGTGCAAACTATTTTGAATACACCACAACCACGGACTGTGCGACAGCTGTTGTCATTCCTGGGCATGGCAGGATTTAGTCGTCCGTGGATATGTGATTTTGCAATGAGAGTACAACCTCTCCGTGATATGATAAAAAATGCAAACCAAACAAAACCTTCTGCACTGTTGACCTGGACAGCTGAGGGACAGATGGCTAAAAAATTTGAATGGCTAAAAAACACAATGGCATCTGCACTGGCGCTAGCTAGTCCGAATTACAGTAAACCATTTCAGTTATACGTATCTGAAAGACAGGGATTTGTATCTGCTGTTCTCATGCAGCAACAGCATGGAGCGGGAAAACAGCCAATAGCATATTTCAGCACAGCATTAGATAACGTAGAGAAGGGTATGCCTCCTTGTTATCGTGCGATAGCAACAGCTGCATTTGCATATCAGAAAATCCTAATCCAGCGGTAGTGCATAATCATATGAGATGTGCACTTGACCTACTGCTGCATGGAATTAAGCTTAATTCTACAGACCTGCGCTATAATCGTTATTATTTTGTGGTCTACACAATTACGTACATAGGTGCATCGAGAGTTAACACACCTGGCCTAAGAGATAACATAAGCACACAATATTATTTATCTATGGAAGTACAAACTAAGGTACCTAAAGTACGAAATCTAACCCTAACTAGTGGCGGAAGTGTAGATGTTAAAGGTTATCCCATTAGTGCACACTGTGCTGAAATGCAACCTTTGATGTATTTTAGCATAAACGGTCCACAAATACTAACACCAGAAAACTATGCTAGTGACTGTAAAGCTAAAATATATGCACCTATTTGGAAGGCTGACATAGGCGTCAATCAAGCAGAAATGGAGTTTTGTGTTACATGTGACCGTTACAAGTGTTCGGTTTTAGGAGTAAGAGCAGTTACTGAACGCCATGATCGTATTAGAGGGTTAACTATTCTTACTTACGCAAAAAGTTATGTTGCTGTTAACCCTGATGGGGTTATACCTAATTTATATCATCAATGGCTTCATGATTCAGCATGCCAGGTCGTCACTAATAGCACATGCGTCATATGTCATAATCGTTCACGTCAACCCAGACAAGTAATGCCTACTAGGGGGGTACGTGAATGCAGATATGCACCGTATAATAGCTCATACCTTTGCCCAGCCCTGTGTCTTCTAGGATCAGCGGCACAAACCCATGGACCACTACATTAATTTGTTGTGCTGTCCCTCTGCTACGAGCTCTCATAAGTAAAACTGTGCATGCCATGTTCGGACAATATTTGTTAATGCAAATGCATATGTCAGTTGTGGGACCAAGCTCAAATCTCATGGTGATAAGTGAGAGTGGAGATGGGGGTGGAAATTAAGTATACGTATCCACCATTACTGTTTATGTCTGTTTCTCTACAATGTGTTACTTCTTGTTTTCCATGTCCTTGTTTGTCTATGTTGTCTCTATCTTAAGTGTTGTGTGCAGAGCTATGGCGAATGATGATCGAGCTGACTCGCGGCAGCAAGGGCAACGACGTCACATCCCTACGTGTGCTGTGCTGAAGCCATATAACAACTGGTTGGCCTACGAGTTCCGTCCATATCACCGTTGTACGGCCTGCCTCCTGTTGTTAGCGAGTACAGAAAGTCGGGAGAATGCAGAGGACCGACTGTGGAGAGATGGAAACCGGCCACACACACCGATATGTTGGGAGCTGTATCCACATCCAGAAACATACTCCTGGACTACATTGCCTGAGAGTAGACGTCCAGTGCCACAACTTCCGTCCCACGCCAATATGATGTATGTCAACGGCACATGGGTTGACCACAAATGGGAAACGGAGTATAACCTCACTGAGCAAATCACATGTCGAGTATATTCATACCGAATACACCACGCAATTTCGGTAGCACAAGCTTACGGTCATAAAGGACGTCACGCTTATCTGATTTCACGCCACATTAAACAGCAAACGGTTTTAGAATATGTCACAGTCTATCTTCACAGGTATCCTGTCTGGACCTCATTTACTCCTGAGCGATGTCGACGGTTGGAGGCACTTCCTAGGCCGCCTCCACACTTTGATGTATGGAAAGACCGTGATTCGGATGTGTATGACACACACAGTGCAAGCACAGAAATTGGCAAACATATATGGAAATCTTTCCATGCGTCAAAACGACTGAACTTACCATTGCCCAGGTGGATTTCAGATCTATACCCACAACACCATTGGTGATGGGAGTGAACTAACATACACACACTATCACACTATACTATTTGTCTATGTTATATGTTGCATGTACATCTGTATTATATTTATGCATGATTGATTAGGTGAACCTGGTGATATGAACACACTGTTGCGCCTATAGAGCGGGCAGAGTGGGAATTTTCCCTCACAATAGGCATTTGAGGGTTTTTCGCCCACTCCGGATTCACCATTGTTTTGAGATAAAGCTACCCTTAACGTATAATAGATAACTGGGGTGTGGGTTCAAATTTGTGTGTTTCAGGTGGGGTATAATGTGTATAATGGGAATGGTGGTATGATGTCTTAAGTATAATAATAATTATTCTATTATTGATATTGTTATTATAATGGGTGAA
The DNA here is from genome assembly GCF_019097595.1 of Hemibagrus wyckioides. Taxonomy (NCBI): domain Eukaryota; kingdom Metazoa; phylum Chordata; class Actinopteri; order Siluriformes; family Bagridae; genus Hemibagrus; species Hemibagrus wyckioides. Next base: position 13,398,430 of record NC_080721.1, on the reverse strand, counting down.
ATTTCAGGTTATTATGGGTGAAATTTTAGCCCAGTATAGCTATTATTTGTGCATTATTATTACAAATATTATTAATATCATTAATCATGAACGAGTTAAATGATTGAATAGAATGGCATCACCATTAACGGGATGCATATTCTAGAAGCAGTGTGCAGGATAAGGAGAGAGGTATGAGACTTTGCAAGTCTCACAGGGGGGTATAATGTGGGAAATTTCTGAAACTTATCCTTGTCTTATACCTAATCATTAAGTATGTTTGATTTTAATCAGTAAGGGACGGTTAATGCTAATTTTAATTCTAATTTTAATAATTTTGGATACTTTCTTTTAATCCTTAAGATAGATCCGAGACAGGTTTAATCATTAAGACATGAACAAAGAGATTAGATAAATTGTTTAATCATAGATAATGATTAAGGATAAATTGGTTAATCATTAGATTCATTCAGTTATGTTTAAATATATGATGATTCTGGTAATCAGTACTTACTTTCATTGTTAATCACTGATATGTTGCCTATCTAATTAGCGTCTCTAATTTATTGATTATTTGATAACAATCATAGTTATTTGATTATTTGGTTATCTAATAATTCTTTCACTGTTAAGCACCTGCCATAATCATTAGTCAGCGGGTAAGCTTAGGATAAATAGATAAAATTAGCATAAACCTACTGTAGAAGTTATAGGACAAAAAAAATATATAAAATCATAAAAATAGAGATGAGCAAAACTGGCTGAATCATCGTTAGTGGGTTATTATTCTCGAACTTTCTGGCTTTGGCGTAAACATCACAAGGACATAGGCTAGCACATCGTACCATATCACGGTGTTGGCTCCACTGAGACCAAAAAAACATGTTGACGAAGTTCAGAATCCTTGGGCTTAAGGGCGAGAACACCTGTCACAAGGCAGTCTGGGCCTGAACACCAGAGGGAGCCATCGCCCGAATATTAACCATCTCTGCCCACTTCCGGTACAGAGGCGTATTTAAGCAGCGCGCCATCTCTGCCTTGTTGCGAAGCATTTGTTTCCCATTGCGGTTCTTGCCAAGCCTTTATTTCAGTCAGTTCTAGTTGCCTCGTGTATGACCTTGCCCATTTACCCTTTTTGACTACGAGTTTCGGATTTGGTATCTTTGGCTTTGATTCTTAGTGTTTGTTTTTCTGGTTTTTGACTCTCTGCCTACGTTACCTTGACTACGATTTTTGCCCGCCGTCCTCGAATAAATCTGCATATGGATTCTAACACTACAACGCCTGACGAGTCGTTACAACACCATAACAGTCTTATTTGACCCAATTCTGACTAGAGTGTTTATTTTAGGAAAATTAAAGTTACAACTATCCGTATATAATGTACAGGTGTTATATCATGTCTTATTATCTTATGAAAAAAAAAAAGCAGCTTACCTTAGCAAGTGGAAAGTTGGTAAAACTCCATTTGGCATAAGTAAGAACTAAACAATAGGCACCGAGACGGGAGGGGGTTTGGAAAAGATGTTATTGAAAGCGCCAGCAAAATATTATTGCAGTGGCAGATGTTAATGTAAACATAGGGACACAACACACCGAATAAGTGTAATGGAAAAGCACAGACTTTAGTAGAGAGGATTTATTAAATTAAATTAAATTAAATTAAATTAAATTAAATTAAATTAAATTAAATTAAAGTAAATTAAAGTAAATTAAAGTAAAGTAAAGTAAAGTAAATTAAAGTAAATTAAATTAAAGTAAACTGACTACTCCTAGCCTAAATAAATCAATAATAAACAAATTCAACGTAAACCAACCTAAACTGCACGCAGAGCTATTTTGCCCTTTCATTTTTACTTTATTAGCAGTATTACTTGGGTAACCTGATGTAGATTAAAGATAATGCTCGTGGCCTAAATAGTGGGAATAAATAGAATGGGGTAAATGTAAATATGATAATAAAAATTGTGGTAAGGTCCTTAGATTTCTAATAAATGTCAGCCAGTTACCTTCAACTACACAAGAACAACCACAACGAATACATGGAACATGTGGGTGAATGTTGAATTAAAGGTGTAAGGGGTATAATGACATAAATGTGTTTTTTTGGGCTAAATAAGGTTTAATAGAAGTTAGATAGAACAATAATATGTGTCAATATTAAAACTTGTGACCCATAGAATGTATGAAGGCCACAGAAAGGTGGGGCTATTTTTCAGGGGGAATAATGGGTGAACGTCAAAACAATCCATAGAAACATAGAATCCAGCAAGGTTAGGCAGCTGGGCTAAAGGGTATATATACTGGGGGATTTGTGAAGGGGGGTGTGCTTGACTGCATCGATTCATGAATCCGTGTATTTGAGTGCCAGTTTCGGTGATATTTTTTCTAAATAAAACCGGTTGCTTTTTCTCATCCAAGCCTGGAGGAGTACTTTATTTCTTTGTTTTTCTGCAAATTTCTAATTGGAACTACACAACTATTGGATTATATTGGTAACTGGAGAAGGCTCTAGGACCACCCTGTGGTGTCCACCTGGAGGGAGGCTCCGGGTTCCGACAAACGCCACACTGGACTGGCGAGCTTTGGCCGTTTAAGCAGTTCCCTCACCGAGTCGGGGTCTGGCTTAATAAATAGGAAGAGGCAGTGGGCTGATTCTCAGCCTGCAACACCAGCAAATAACTTTGTATATATTCTCTAGATTATTAAATATCGCTAGCAATGGGTTTTGAGGAGTGTAACTCTATCAAATTACCTCTTGGCGCCTATTGCCTCCGATACCTGGCACAGATTCTATATCCGCATGCGGAGTGAATGAAAACCTGAGGCTTCTATAACAGCGTGCACAGGTGCCGTACATCAGCCCTAATTGCCTGTGCTGGGCTGAGCACTATAAAGAAGCACGCCAGTAACCACGGATTTGCCTAAGCAGGCACCTGCAATGTTACACTCATGAATACATGATACTGTAATGGGTCACCATCAAACACTTTCAAATCTCTTTTGGGCAAGGATGACAAACATTGCTGTTTTAACAAAAGTGTTGTAATTTCATTTTGTTTTCTCATTATACCCAAAATGTTGCCCTGTGCTTCAATGCTGGATTCAACATGTGGACCCAATACATTTCCTTGTGTATTCTGCTCCATTGCTTGCTGCCCAGATGGATGCTGCTCCATTACATGAGGTTGTGAGGGTACCCTCTGTTGTACGACTCTCTCTCTAGGCCTTGCTCCTAATTCCATAGAGTTATACATTAATCCTTTCTCTTTTGCAGACATTTGAGGAACAAATGATTTGGCATTAATATTCAGACTTTGTGTTTTCCTGTAATCTGCCGCTAAATTGGAATACTTCCCTCCTGAATGGCCAGATTTACTGCTTGATATACTCAATTTGGCTATTTGAACTTCAATTTCTCCCTGCAGATTAAGTTGCTGTTTTCTTTTTCGTAACTGTTCCTCTTGACACTCCAAATCATGTTTATCCTTCAACACCTTTTGTCGTGCTTTTAATGCAGCCAACTCGGCCTCTGCTTTGAGACGTACAGAAGAAGCAGAAGACACCCCAGATCTTCTTTCAACAATTTCATTTTTGGATGATCTGCTCCCCACATTTGACACATTGTCGTTAGGTTTAATGTCATCCTGTAAATTATCGGACATAACAATGGATGAAGCTTGGACTGTCGCTTGAGGAATAGTAGACACTTCCTGTGTTGGACCAGCATCAGACTGAACAGGAATAACATTCTTCAAAGCTCCTTCTAGTCCATTCAACCAATGTTGAACTGTGTCTTTAAATGTACTGCTGTATTTCATGATACTCAAACACCATTCATTTTGTTTTTCCTGCTCATCCTCAGGAAGTAAGTGAATCACCATATCATGCAACTTGCTGGCATTTTCACAAAGCTGAACAAGAGTTTGAAATAGCATTTGCACCTGAGAGGCATTTTCTTTTCTTCTCATCAGGCTTTTCATCTCTGGAATCAGTCCTTTGATTGTATTCACATTTGTTTTTTCGTTCCTTTTGCAAACTTTCTATTTGGTTCGCCAAGGCCTTTGCATTGAGCTTAATCTCTCTTTTTCCACACTCCATTTCAAGGACAGTGACGTCACCAGCACTTAATTCACTCATGTTTGTGCGCTCACCAACAAGTCAATAATAATCGCTCATTACAGCAACACAGCGACAAATAAAACAACACCGTCAATTACATAAACACAAACAGATCGCCAAACAACAAACTTTGTACACCAGAGCTCTGGACCAACAAACTGAAGGCAAACAATAGCACAATCGCACGATTATCCCCAATGAATAAACAGCGTAGCCAATTCAAACAGCATGCATTCCCAAACAGCACAGCTGATTTACAAGAAGCCCAGCAGGCTTACCCATGCGGTGATTGTTTGCTTCTCTTCCGAGCCTTGCCGATCAAACTTCGCTGGTGTTTCCTTCTGCAGCTGTAGCATTCTCTCTTTTCCAGTTGAGCAGAATCCTGTACTCCATGACGCGATATATACTTAATCCTTTTGATGCGTCCGCCGAAAGATGTGTTCTTTGTTGACTTAATTGTAGCGGCTGCTACATCGTTACCAAAAGCTGCCGAGAAGCTAAAACAGGGAATCAATGCATTTGCGACGTAACAATAAAATATCAGTGAGGCAAAACTTGATTTTAGTTCTTCTTCTTTATTGCACAGACTGATATTTCCCGATGTTATAAAGTTTTTGTATATTTGTGGCCAACAAAGAACACATCATCCCTGCTCACCCCCTCTCCAACTTTCACTAAGTGCACAGGTGACTAATATTTCCACTCCCACCTAATCCTGTGACCGACCACCATGATCACATGACATAAGCAAAACTCTTTCATGTCTACTTCATGAGAAAAACGGTCAGTTATCATACTAGTATTTCTAGTGCTGAGAATTCCTTTATCAATAGACAGAACAGCTGAATGATGGAGTCTGTTCTGGTTCAATGTTCTCCTAAGTCATGTCTGGATTTTAACTTAAATACTGCATTAGTGGAATAATAGAAAGTCATGATGTTCAGACTGTAATGTCTTAGTGCTTTAACAGTTTAGATTTTATTTAGATCGATCTTTCGGATTATTGAATTTAAGGCTTTTTTAGGTCTTGGGTATGGAATAATATTCTAAAGGGTCCTATATGTCAGGGGTTTTCAGAATCAGAGACAGTGGGCCTCCTTTTTAACACAACATACATTTGTTAGCCGACTTTTATCAACTGTGTTAATGTGGCAGGGTAGTTAGACCCTCCCAGTAGTGATGTCACGGTATTGGTAGCCTATTAGCAGCCACAGGTGTGTATAAGGGGCTGGTTTGCGTCAGTAAGGTGTGCGTTGTTCTCATGTGCCTGCCTGTGTATGGTTTTTAGCAGTTTGGCTAGTTACGTCATGGTTTGCCTTATCATGGGTCAATTTCTTTGTATGTACCTGTAAGGTAAGCATTATAGCGGCATAGTTTAGTATTTTTCTATGTTTGTTAATGTTAGCATCTATGTATCAATCGTAGTCATATGTGAAGTAATCTAATTTACAACTTGTGTGTTGTTAGACTGCCTATTTGACTGAACCCTTGTTCCCAAACTGTCAGCATCATCATCGCGTTTTACACTGTTTGTATGGTTACCGGCTCTGCTTTGGTGTGGTGGACAGCTGTATTATCTAGTACGTTCTTATTAGTATCATCTCTGCGCTTCTATACGGTGTGGCGTCCATGCTGGTTTCGTTAAGTTTTTGCCCGCGTTGCCCGGTATGTATTACTGTGACGTGTTTGAGGGTTTTGGGTTGCATATATTTAAATTAAGTTTATTTAATGATATGGTTTTTGTTTTTTTATAAGGTTCTGGAGTTGTCCTGCTGCGCTTGTTGATACCGAGTTTCGGGATCCAGAGCAATGTTGCTGTTTTGTTCCTGGTTCTTTTTTTTGTGTTACATTTATTTTGTTCTCCATTTTCAATTGTTTTGTTTTCATAATTTTGAAGATTGTATTTTAATCTTTTGTGATATCTGAAGTAATTGCCCCTTTTGCTGATTCTATTGGGCCTTAGTGGCCTATATAGAACATGCCGAGGTCCTTCATGGTTTTATCCATTTTAGAAGTGTGGTTTGGATTTATTGATTTTCTTTAGTTTATTTTGTGTTACTATTAAATTGATTTAAGTTGTGTTTTTTTTTTATGTGAGTGTTATTTAGTCTAATTTTGTTTCTATTTTGTTACAGAGGCTGTGGGTCTAAAACACAGGGAGGCTGACTTTCTCACTCTTTTCCGGTGGAAGTGTTTTCTCATCACTGTGTGCTGTGTTGTGCCATGTTGATCACTAATAACAATCTCACTGGGTATCGAGTGAGTCTGAATGTGTGCATTGGTAGTGTGTGATTGTGGAAAACATATGCTGCTTTAGCCCACCTGATATTAGTTGGCCACAGTTCTGTAAGTTTGAGTGTGTTCTTAGTTTATTTCTTTTGAAGGAGGCCAGCAGCAATTGGAATCATGATCATTTTAAGCTAGATATTGCTTTGTTTGTTTTTTGTTTTTTTATTTATAAAGGTTCAAATCCCCCTTATGAAGAAAACAAAAGCAAGGACCGTTACGTCGCCCGGATTGGCGTTACCGGGGCCCCAACCTGGAGCCAGGCCTGGGGCTGGGGCACGCAGGCGAGCACCTGGTGGCCGAGTCTTTGCCTATGGGACTCGGCCGGGCATAGCCCGAAAGAGCGATATAGGCCCGTCTTCCCCACGGGTGCGGGTGCGGGCCCACCACCCGCAGGAAGGAGCATAAGGGGCTGGTGCAATGTGTTTTGGGTAGCAGTCATGGGCAGGGGCCTAGACGACCCAAACCCTGGTTACAGAATCTGGCTCTTGGGACATGGAATGTCACTTCACTGGGGGGGAAGGAGCCTGAGCTGGTGGGGGAGGCTGAGCGGTACCGGCTAGAGATAGTCGGGCTCGCCTCCACGCACAGCCTGGGCTCTGGAACCCAACTCCTGGAGAGAGGTTGGACCCTCTACTACTCTGGAGTACCTCATGGTGAGAGGCGGTGGGCTGGGGTGGGCTTGCTTATAGCCCCCGAGCTCAGCCGCTATGTGTTGGAGTTTTCCCCAGTAAATGAGAGGGTGGTTTCCCTGCGCCTTCAGGTGGGGGATAGGGGTCTCACTGTTGTTTCGGCTTACGGGCCGAACAGCAGTGTGGAGTACCCAACCTTCTTGGAGACCCTACGAGGGGCGCTGGAAAGTGCCCCGACTGGGGACTCCATAGTTATGCTGGGGGACTTCAACGCCCATGTGAGTAAGGACAGTGTTACCTGGAGGGGCGTGATTGGGAGGAACGGCCCCCCTGATCTGAACTCAAGTGGTGTTCTGTTATTGGACTTCTGTGCTAGTCACAGTCTGTCCATAATGAACACCATGTTCAAGCATAAGGGTGCCCATCAGTACACGTGGTACCAGGACACCTTAGGCTAGACTTCGGCCATATGTCTTGGACACTAGGGTGAAGAGAGGGGCCGAGCTGTCAACTGATCACCACCTGGTGGTGAGTTGGATCCGCTTGCAGAGGAGGATGCCAGACAGACTTGGCAGACCCAAACGTATTGTGGGGGTCTATTGGGAATGTCTGGCTGAACCCTTTGTTAGGGAGGTCTTCAACTCCCACCTCCGGGAGAGTTTCGACAAGATTCCGAGGGAGGTTGGGGACATTGAGTCTGAGTGGACCATGTTCTCCTCTTCCATTGTTGACGCAGCAACCAGGAGCTATGGCCGTAAGGTCTCTGGTGCCTGTCGTGGCGGCAATCCCCGAACCCAGTGGTGGACACTGGAAGTAAGGGATGCTGTCAAGCTGAAGAAAGAGTCCTATCGAGCCTGGTTGGCTCGTGGGACTCCGGACGCAGCTGATGAGTACCGGCAGGCCAAGCGAGCTGCAGCCTGGGTGGTTGTGGAAGCAAAAACTCGGGTCTGGGAGGAGTTCGGGGAGGCCATGGAGAAGGACTATCGGTCGGCCTCGGGGAAATTCTGGCAGACTGTCCGGCACCTCAGAAGATGTAAGCAGCTCTCTGCCAGCACTGTGTATGGTGCTGGTGGAGAGTTGCTGACCTTGACTGGGGATATTGTTGGAAGGTGGAAGGAATACTTCGAGGATCTCCTCAATCCTACTGACACACCTTTCGTAGAGGAAGCAGAGGCTGAGGACTCAGAGGTAGATTCATCCATTACCCTAGCTGAAGTCACTGAGGTAGTCCAGCAGCTCCTTGGTGGCAAGGCGCCGGGAGTGGATGAGATTCGCCCTGAGTACCTTAAGTCTCTGGATGTTGTGGGGCTGTCTTGGCTGACACGTCTCTGCAACATAGCATGGCAGTCAGGGACAGAGCCTCTGGACTGGGCGACCGGGGTGGTGGTCCCTCTTTTTAAGAAGGGGGATCGGAGGGTGTGTTCCAATTATAGGGGGATCACACTCCTCAGCCTCCCAGGGAAAGTTTATTCCAGGGTACTGGAGAGGAGAGTCCATCCTTTAGTCGAACCACGGATTCAGGAGGAACAATGTGGGTTTCGTCCTAGTCGTGGGACACTGGACCAGCTCTATATCCTTCACAGGGTGCTTGAGGTTTCATGGGAGTTTGCCCAATCAGTCCACATGTGTTTTGTGGACTTGGAGAAGGCATTCGACCGAGTCCCTCGTGGCATCCTGTGGGAGGTGCTCTGGGAGTATGGGGTCTGCGGCCCTCTGTTAAGGGCTGTTCGGTCTCTGTATGACCGGAGCAGGAGCTTGGTTCGCATTGCCGGCTGTAATTCACATCTGTTCCCAGTGCATCTTGGACTCCGGCAGGGTTGTCCTTTGTCACCGGTTCTGTTCATTATTTTTATGGACAGAATTTCTAGGCGCAGCCAGGTGGTGGAGGGAGTCCGGTTTGGGGATCATAGGATTTCGTCTCTGCTTTTTGCAGATGACGTTGTCCTGTTGGCTCCTTCGAGCCAGGACTTACAGCATGCGCTGGGGCAGGTCGCAGCCGAGTGCGAAGCGGCTGGGATGAGGATCAGCACCTCCAAATCCGTGGCCATGGTTCTCGACCGGAAAAAGGTGGTTTGTCCCCTCCAGGTTGGAGGGGTGTTCCTTCCTCAAGTGGAGGAGTTTAAGTAACTCGGGGTTTTGTTTACAAGTGAGGGAAGGATGGACCGTGAGATTGACAGACGGATTGGTGCAGCAGCAGCAGCAATGCGGTCTATGTACTGGTCTGTTGTGGTGAAGAAGGAGCTGAGCTAAAAGGCGAAGCTCTCAATTTACCAGTCAATCTACGTTCCTACTCTTACTTATGGTCATGAGCTCTGGGTCATGACTGAAAAGACAAGATCCCGGATACAGGCGGCCGAAATGAGTTTTCTTCATAAGGTGGCGGGGCGTTCTCTTAGAGATAGGGTAAGGAGCTCTGTCACCCGGGAGGAGCTTGGAGTAGAGCCGCTGCTCCTCTACATCGAAAGGGGCCAGTTGAGGTGGCTTGGGCATCTGTTTCGGATGCCTCCTGGACGTCTCCCAGGGGAGGTGTTCCAGGCATGCCCAACCGGGAAGAGACCCCGGGGAAGACCCAGGACACGCTGGAGGGACTATGTCTCTCGGCTGACCTGGGAACGCCTTGGAATTCCCCCGGAAGAGCTGGAGTAAGTGGCTAGGGAGAAGGAAGTCTGGGCATCCCTGCTTAGACTGCTGCCCCCGCAACCCGGCTACAGATAAGCGGGAGACAATTTTTATAAAGGTTATTTGTTTGTGATAATAAAGCTTATATTTTTGTATCCACATTTCTTGCCCATCCCTTGTAAGAAAGTTGAACCTGTGCCCTCTTTTTTTTTTTTTTTTAAACATAGTTAAGGGTGTGTAGTGTTCCCTGGTCATACATTCCAGGGTGGCATAGTCGATTCTTACAGTGATTTGTAGTATTCATTTTCACCACTCTGTCACATTAACATTAAAAATTAAAAGTTAGACTTTAATCTGAATAATAAGATTGTGTTTTCTGAAAGTTTTTATTTACTGCTCTCACGCTCAAGGGCTGTAAGGTATTTTACTCATGGTGTGTGTGTGTATAGGTGTGTTCGACTTTAGGTGATGGATATCAGACCGATAGGTGCAGGACATTAAAGTATCGCGAGAGCTGTTCTAGAGCATATTCGAGCGCACACTCTCGCAGTATTTTGGCGCACACGTGTGTGGAAAGAGATGTCAGCCAAATTGTGTACAGGAAAAGGCAACAGTGCTCATCTAAACCGAACAACATTTACTTAATTCCTCTACACTCCAGTGGCAAAATTCGAAATAAAACATTCGGGGCTAGATTAAAACATTAATATTCTAACCACTAACATTCTAACACCAAATTGTTCAGTCATGGGGAATCTGGAACCCATCTCAGGATCACTGATCAGGAAAAAGATCTCAGGAAAAACATGTGATTCTAGACCTTATTTACCTCTACTTTAATCATGTACTGAACTACACATGAAGATTTACAGTAGTTCATAAGGATTAATCAGTGGTGTCATGTCATGTGGGAGCAGAGGGCAGGAACAATGACATCAGGTGGCAAGAGCACACACAGATAACAAAAATAACAGAATAACAGATTCTTAATAATGTTTGTGAAGCATATAAGACACACTGACAGATCACACTGTTAAATTCAGCCCTCTGTAGGTTGATCATTTTCATTTCCATCAAACCATGTGGCATCCTTTCGTTCCTAACACATTTCCCAGTCCATATCAGTGTAGATATCCAGCATGATATTTTACCCCATTGAGATCTGATGTGTTTTCAAAATGTTCCGTTAAGTTTTTTGAGCAGTAAACAACAGATACAGCACAAACAACAGTTATTTAAAAATATATACAAAGGCAAGATTGGTACACAAATTTGTTTAAACATCAATAAAGCACTCCAAAGAGTGTGTGCTGATTGTGAACCCAGATTAATTAGGGAGCTCACATGAACACCACCACAGGCAGAAATACGGCTGAACAGCTATCAACAAAAAGACATTCCTTATGGAAAAACACTGATCACTGATGCCATGACATTGCAGCTGGCCACAGATTTATTGTAGATTTTATTTTAGAAGGTGACTCGTTGACCTTTCCACAGACAGTACAGTGATTATGAAGAGATGATTACCTTCCCTACCAGACAGTTTGAGGGCCCAGGATGTTTCCATAGTTATTGCACTATGTTTAAGAAATGCTGCCTGGTTTGCAGACAAACGCTGATCAAAATCTTCATGAACAGGAAGCAACAGGGCCAGATATAGGGGAGTACTACAGAGAGCTTGTATATATAATAAATCATCTGCACTTTGACGTTTGCTTCACACATAGCAATATGGCCCCGCTTCAGTATAAATTTATTTACACAATTATATTATTGTACTTAAATAAATATATTAGATAACGCCTGAGGCAGCTGTATTACATTTAGACTTACAGAAGTTAGCAGACACCCTTATAATAGCTGTATAATAACTGTAGTTTATTATAATGTCCATGTCTGTTTCCTTTTAACAGACTTCCCATATGTTCAACAAACACAAGACAAGAATGGTCTACCAGAATGGCCTGAGGTGGAGGGACTGATGGGTAACGTAGTCCTTACACAATAAACACACAGTGATGGTGACATAAACTTCAGCAGCTCCTTGGCTAGTTTTGTTGTTTTCACTTTCGTGGAAGTCAGATTTTAAAACACATTATGTCTGTTCCACGTTATTAAAGCAAAAATAACCACAAACCAAACAAATTGAAGGAAAACTCGAGGAGAAAAACTGGAATATATAACTAACACACACCGAACACTTACACACACCGGGAAACACACTGAAGAGGAAGATCAGCTGAAATGAAGCGGTTTTCTTACTGCTCTTTTTACACGAGGTCATTACAAAATAACACCAGTTTTGTATCAAATACATGATATAAAGTGATTTCTTTTAAAATAAAATTTACCTTCTTGTATTGAACAGTCCGTCTTGTTGGACATTAACAACACCGTTTCTCCGTTTCAGTCGCTGCGATGAGACAAAATGGAGTCGGAGCTGGAGAACAAACACTTTCACTTTTGGGAACCGATTCACTAAGGAACGAATCGACTCTTTGAGTCGGCTCTTTGATTAAAAATGAAGAAAAAGCAAAAGATTAAATTATTTTTTACTCGCTCATGTAGACGTTTTGTTGTTCTGAAGTTACACCACAAGTCTACTTCAATGACCAAGAAATAAAATAAAAGTGTCATTAATAATACTAATCTCACATTAATCACACAATCTTAATAATCTGAATGAATTCATTGTGGCTGTTTGTGAAGGAGACAAAAGAAAGCAGCTGAGAAAAAGACTTCACATTTAATATGGTATTATTTAGTTCTTTTAATAAACTGTGATCTATCTGTAGAGTATGTGACAGGGGTATCTGATGTAATGCCCCAAAAGTGTAGTATAGTGTTTTATTTACTCTCTAAATAAAAAGAAATTCAGGAGAATTTAGACAAGTGATGATGACACACACCTGAAAGAAAGAAAAGCAACACACATACTAATGTCTCTTCTTCTAAACACAGTCCATTTATTGAAGTGAATGCTGCACACACACACACACACACACACACTTCATGGTGCAGTACTGTTGAAGAAATGAACTCACTTCACTTTGAAATAAACACTTTATTTCTGCATGCAGCTGGACAGATCACAAAACTAAAACCACGTACTGTACATACTGTTACATGGCACAAGCACATACAGCACACACACACACACACATTTTTGACGTAAGGTTTGGATGGAATACTATAGTAATATCTGGCCTGTGTGTGTGTGTGTAGGTGATCTTTTCAGTGGATCAGACCCATGAACTCATGTTCTGCCTAGAAGAACTGACCTCTAGCACAGGTACAACACACACACACACACACACACACCTACAGAACACCTCTGTACTCACAGTCTATGCAACAGAGTGGGTTATGGGTGTACATGAGCTGAAAACACCATTAAGAAAAGCACACACACACACACAGTCTCTATTCTCAATCACAGCTCCTCTTAACATTCACAACTTCAGACTCAGTGATCAGGACAAACAATAACATTTTACGCACTCTTAAAACAAAAGGTTCTATTTAGAACCAGAAATGGTTCTATCACTCGCTTCATATATGGAACCCCCAAATGGTTCTATATAGAACCATTTTAATGGGTTCATTAAAAAGAACCCCAAATGGTTCTTTGAATCCAAGTGAGATGGTTCTTTTTAGAACCATTTAAGGATTCTTTATTATTGAAAGAGTTATTTATTATTGAATAAGAAAATATAACCAATCCAGAAAATTAAAAAAGTTTAAATTTATTGAATTCATTATACAAAAATATTAGTGTCATATTTAAAATTGCACCTCTGTATACTCTATATTAGACAGCAAAACTTTAAATTATTTTACATTTAAAATGTTTAATTATGTTCAATCATTTAGTTTTAATTATTTTACTTAAGCATTTTCAATTTTTAATAAACATACATAAGCTTGTTTATGTACCGTATGTACATATACAGTACTTAACTTTTACATGTATCTCTGAAATGAGGAAAAACAAAACCAATACATGAACAATTAAAACATCTATTAAATAGCACTACAATTTATACTTCTTTTGCAATCCTGATGATGTTTGGGGCCATTTCATTTAGAGATGTTTCCATGTTCTTTGGCAAGTCTGTGCCAAACCTAATCGTCATTTCATGCAGCATCTTAAATAGAAAACATTTGTTTACTTCAGATGCATATATCCAAATTACACACTTTCAGCCAAAAAAGTTCCTTAAAGTCAGCATGAACTGGAGGTTGCAACTGACTACCATATAGTGATGTATTTCCGAGACAGAACGTTCAATAAGAAAAAGAGTGGCCATGGTAAAGTAATAAAAATTACTCCAGGCATTGAAGCCCATATGATTAAAATAACATGAACTTGATTAGAAATACAGTGTAGACATCTAGATCATATTTTCTATTCAATTTACAATTCATTTGTTATGAAATTTCATTAAAACATTGACATGTCTGAGTGACCTCAATTTTTAACAGATATATATATATATATAATTAAAATAATAAAATTAGAATAAGAATAAAACAAAAAAACTTTATATCAAATAAAATACTTCGTATTTGGCTTAAAATACTTAAAATGTAACAGTGTTTACTCACAAGCTGTGGCACTCCAAGAAAAGGAAACTGCTCCATTACTTCAGCTGCAGGCCTCTCCATAATCTGTACTCTTTGGAAAAGAATGCGCTTCATCCGGCTCTTGACCTCAGATTAACTGGGGTTGCTTTTACGCAACTCCAGGGTGATGGCATTAATGTGTTCCCGGAAACTTTTCTCATCCTAACCCGTTACTTCTAGGTCCAACACAATCTGAAGTAGGAAGACAGTATTGTGCAGTACGTAAATATGAATCAAAGTCACAGAATAAAATATTTAAGATTGAAACATCAATCTTAAAATCTGATGTATCACTTAAGGAAAACTAAACCAAATACCTCCTGTGAACAAGCAGAATCATTATATGCCGTTATATCCAGTGGTTCTCTTCTACATTTTGCACTCTGAAATAATAAAGTCAACATGTTTTTCATGTTAAGACAAATTTAATCTGCCTCGACATAAAATTTATTTAACTGAACTTAAACTGAAACTGAGTCTGTTTGTCCAGCACACTTCCTTTTGATCCCATACTTCTCTTTCATTTGCAGGACGACTGATGAGCTAACCAAGGGAATCCTTTCTTTTTTAAAGGCATTCCAACAAGGTATCCTGTAAACACATTTATACTTTCTTTTAAAATAGATTTTTTTTTTCTGTGTGAGATTTTTTAATGAGCAATGACCCCAATATTTTCACAGTTTTAAAAGAGCAGCAATATGTACATACATAACCAGAGGAGCTGTCGTCCTTCAAAAATGGAAAGCGGGTGATCAAACTCCCCAGAACATCTCCATACATTTTATGATTTGGGTACCTAAGAAATATAATAAAATGTATTATTTCAGTACCCAGCAACCAACACGTTTGACATTTACCTGTTATAAAATACAATGAAATACAATACTGAAAAGTAACAGTCTGGTCAATGTTGGAGCTAAAAATTGCACGAAAGTGGACTTCGCCGGCCAAAGTTAATAACTTGTTGAACTACACCTGTTAACATGGGCCTGAGAAAAATACTCACCGCAAACTGAGTATGTGTGAAACTGCGACAAACATTCACACATCATACCCTCCGCCTTCCACCGTTCACACCGTGCCTATCGTTAGCTTACCGTTAGCGAACAGCGCGTGCGCTTCATTGAAATTAAAATTCACGCTTCTGTCTCGAAGCTCGTCTCCTTATAACACAGCTGTCTTATTGTTGTTGACAATTTAATTAACATTGAAAAGGAAATAAAGGGAGACTGTAACTTAATTCATGTAAAAACCGGAGCAAAATCAATTTAACAGGGCTTTCTGAACCGACGGCTGACGAAGCCCGTCAGTGCTACCCAGCAGTCTTTTTAACTGAGGTAAATATTATCCATTTTGCTTCTAGTATTACTATTTAACACAAGGGCTACTCTAACAATTAGAAACATTAACTGATGATACTAAATATTTCAGTAATATGATTTCAAAAATGTAAAAACTTAACTTACCTGAGGGTGTGAACGGGCAGAAATGGCGGACTCATCAGTTTGAAATTAACTGTCGCTGTCTCGAGGCTCATCTTCGCCAATCCACCAATAGGAATTCAAGGATGATGAAACACATCTACGTCAGCAGAGGGCATTTTTACCATTATTTGTTTTTAATGCCCGCTTCGGGTTAACCATCACAATATGGTATAGTAAATAAATAAAGAAAACACCTGGTTAGTTTATTTATTTCACAAAATGATTCGTCAAAAATGCAAACTATAATGTATTAGGAAATATAAGTTTCATGCTAATGTACAAACTTGCACAAAAAAGCTCAAATCATACATTGACTAGATATTAATATTTGTTGACTCTCTTGTTTTTGACTACAGCAGTCATTCTCCTGGGTCTTGACTCAAAAAGCTTTGTGAATGTGTTGTGTAGGCCTATAATTATTGTGTAACCTTTAGTTTACATTTCAGTCATAAAACATGAATTATAGAACCATTTTAATAAAAAAAAGTTCTTTGCTCTCCAAGGGTTCTACATAGAACCATTTATTTGGTAAAAGGTTCTATTGGCCAGGTACAGAACCCCAGGGTTCTATATAGAACCTCAAGGAACCCTTTTTTTTTTTTTAAGAGTGTGGCTCATGTTTTAAACTAATGCACACTGTATACAGCCAGAATGAAGTCTCTCTCTTTCTCTCTCTCTATCTCTCCTCTCTCTCTCACTCACACACACACACACACACACACACATTAGATTGCTTTGTATGTGTGTATGAAGGTCCAAAATGTTGATATTAGGTTATTACATGTTAATAAAGCTTGTACATTATAACCTGTATGTCATTAGTAATAAGTCCAGACTGCAGTCCTTAAGAGGAATGAAACACTAAAGCAATAAAACACACACAGCAATTAAACACAACTGTATTGCAGGATGACATCAATAAATTAAAGACATTCATTCAGTAAACAGGACACATAACATTAAAATAAAGATGTTAAGTTAAACTGAATTCAGCCAAACATAAACAAATCTCCTCAGCACTGTGACTCTCGTGTGTGAGGCAGAGATCACGCTAGCAGGAGACTGCTTCCTGGAGAGTTTGTCTCTAGTTAATGGTATCACTTTAGAATGAAGTGATTTATTCTCTATTTTTATCACTGGAGAAACATTGACAACACGTTTGTATGAGGATTTGTTGCATTACCACTTCATAAATAATTTAAATTTACAACAAATAAATCTTCTACGTTGTAAACTTACACAGGAAATGAAAAGTGACCAGTTGCTTGCTAGAGTGAGCTCAGGGTTCAGCTGAAACACACCGATATGGTTTAGGTGTAGTGGGTGGAGTTAGGTGGATGCTCCGCCCATGACAGTCCCCAAACGTTCTCTTAACATCACCTCATTATTTATTTTACATATACATACATTCAAATAATATAAATTATGAATAAAATAATTACTCAAAACAATACGCAGTGCACAATCAAATGTTCTGTTGTTTTAAATGTTTTTATTGATCATTTGTTTTAATTTTTTACACAAAATGACGTAAAAAAAAAAAAAAAGAGTCGGACAGTCAAAACAGTAATACATGAAAATTATATACATTTACATATTATTATTATTGTAAATATTGTAAATATAATATTGTATATATTACAATAATAACAATTTATAACAATAAAAACATTTGTAACTATATAATGAGTTAAATGTCTTCAAGCACCATCATCTGCAAATGTAACAAAGAAATAAGTCACATGGACATTAGATAAGATTTAGATGAACATTTAAATAAATAAACGTCTATTATATAAGCCTTTGAAATCTACATCGTCTTAAAAATATCTTCTAAAATTCATCTTCTTAAATTATTCCAAGGAAGTGGAAAACATTAAAAACTCTTGTCTTTCTTTAAAACCTGCTGGTATACAATGAGACAATATATTTTTATCCCTAAACACAATGATTTTCCTTTAATTTAGTCATTTAACAATCAATTATTTTAATTCATTTAATTATCATTTATTTAGATAATTAAGGGCATTTATCACTGCTCTTAGATGTAAATTAACAAATCATTTAGTTTATCTGTTCAACTTGTTTATGAACTATGTGTGGTTGTAAAATATCAAAATGTCATGCGATATGCAAAAACAGTAACTGAATGTTAATTATAGATCTATTGATTGCTAATTATGTGAAGATGTTTTTGTAGTTTTAATAATAATAATAACGTCATATTTGCTTAAAATATTCACTGTAATAGACTGCCAAACGTAATAGTACAGCTCTTTAAGTTATTTTTAATATAGTATCTTTCAGCATTTATTTACCCCTAGATGTCGCTGTGGAAAAGGGAATGTAAGATACAAACACTTCTACATCGGTACTCATAGTTGATACTCAGTTAAAAATGTTCTAATACAATGTGGTTACCATTTTAAATTCCTATGTGGTGCAAATTTCAGGGCCAATGAAATGAAATCTTCCACCTCAGTCGCCTTTAGTGTCTTGAAATTCTTCTGTGTTGCTCCTAAAAATAGAATGAAATAATCACAGTTATTCTCTGCATTGTAACTTGTACACTGTATATAAATTTAGGGTAAAGAATTTGAGTTAGATTTGAGCTACGGAATTAATCAGTTGTTCAGAACATAAAAAGTGAATGAATTTTATGAAATGAATTTAATCCTACAATGTAATATGCAACACAGTTAAGACTTGGTCTTCAATTGGAATTTTGTTTACAGTCATTAATTGTCAAACCATTTTGGTACAATTTTGCAAATGGTATTTTTTTAGTGCAAATCTGTAAACTGAACATTTATAACAAAGCTGGTCATTCTTTGTAATACCTGGTAGTATACCTAATAGTTTTATTATTGTGTCAAATTACTAAAAGAATGAAATAAAATAATGGAAGGACATAACATTACCTAACTAATATATAATGTAATATCTATCCAGCATGTCATCAAAAGATGGAATAAAAAAAATCATTTCCCAGATTAGTGGGTGTCACAGGCACAAACACCTCAGCCGCACCCCGCGCTCCCAATCACCGGACTTTTAATCACGCCACCTGCACCCAATCAAACGGCGCCTACTTAAACCCCTCACCTGCAGAGCACAGCGGCTAGTATTGAGACTGTTTACGAGAAAGTACCGAGTTACTGCTCTAGTATTTCGAGTTGGATATTTCCGTTCATCGTATTGCCTTTTTTCCCCCTGCCTTGGTTATTAAAAGCCGTGTTGGATCTGTTCTCTGTCTCCGTGTGTGTTGTGACAGAATACTAGCCCCACAAACAGCGAACTACGAGATCTTACCAGGAAGATGGAAGGTAACAGCCGACAGCCAAACCGCCTTCTCCACCGGACCCTATCACTGCTCTGGCGGCCTCACTACAGCAAGCGGTACTGTCCGTGGCGACACCACCAACCTGTCCGGTAGCCAAACCAACATTATTCTCGGGCGGCGCGGCCGAATGTGCCGGTTTCATTATGCAATGCCAGCTCTGTTTTGAACTGGCCCCTCAGTTGTTCCCCGATGACCGCGCTAAAATAGCCTTTATCCTGTCGCTGTTGTCCGGCGAGGCCCGACGCTGGGCAGAGGCCTTGTGGACATCGGAGAGCCCAGTGTTCGCGTCCTTAACGAACTTTCTGGCCCACTTCAAGGCGGTTTTCGGTGCGGGCACTTCCACCCTCTCGACACATGACGAGCTGTTCACTCTGCGGCAGGGTAGAAACACCGTCCGCGAGTATACGCTGCGCTTCCGCACGCTGGCGGCATCTAGCGGATGGAATGAGACGGCGCTACTCGCGGTGTACCGGCGGGGGTTACAGCCCGAGATCCGACGGCAGATGGCCATATATGAAGACTCCAGCAGCCTGGAGGCCGTCCTGTTGAAGGCTCAGACAGTGGCCCAACATCTCGTCGCGGTTCCGGGTGGAGGGAACCACCATTCCGAGGCTTCACCCAGTGAGGAATTCTCCGCACCAGAGCCTATGCAAACGGACGTGTACCATCTATCCACGGACGAACGGCAGCGCCGGCTTCAGCATGGGCTCTGCCTCTACTGCGGAGAATCTGGTCATTCCATTTCTACCTGTCCCGTCCATCCAGTCCACCCAGCGGTGAGTACTATCCACCTCAGCTCAGTACTCTCTAATCCTCGGTATCATGATGCCACATTAATGTTTGACTCTCACTCTTATTCTGTCAGCGTGCTCTTCGACTCGGGTGCGTCCGGGAACTTTATCTCCACTCGCATCCTCTCTGCATGCCATATCCCACGACAAAGGAACCCAACGCGCTATCGCATCACAACCACCCAAGGAAAACCGCTGGGTCGAGGACTGGTGCAGTGGCGGACGCCGGAATTGACACTGTGTATCGGCTGTATGCATGAGGAGGTGCTCTCGCTGTTGGTGTTGGAGGAGGCCAGGGTGGACGTTGTTCTAGGACGCCCATGGCTGGCGCAACATCAACCCACGATTCAGTGGAGCACAGGGTGCATTGAACAGTGGAGCAATCATTGCCTCAGCTCGTGCCTACGTGCCCTCCCGCGCCCTCCGCCTAGATCTGTTCTCCTGGGGTTGACGAACATCGAGAGCCCCCCTACTGGCCATGAGGTGGACCTCCCAGGAGAGTATCAGGATTACACGGAGGTGTTTAGCAAAGTCGCCGCTACAAAGCTCCCACCACATCGATCCTGGGATTGTGCTGTGGACCTTCTGCCCAACGTTAAGATGCCCAAAGGGCGCATCTATCCCCTGTCTGTCCCGGAGCATAAGGCCATGGAAGAATATATCAAAGAGGCACTCCGCCAGGGGTTCATATGCCCTTCGACCTGCCCGGCGGCATCCAGCTTCTTCTTTGTGGCAAAAAAGGATGGCGGGCTTCGACCGTGTATCAATTACCGGAATCTTAATGCCAAAACGGTGAAATTCACCTACCCCTTGCCGCTAGTACCAGCTGCTCTCGAGGAGTTACGTGAAGCTCGTATCTTCACCAAGCTGGACCTGAGAAGCGCATATAACCTCATCCGCATTTGTCAGGGAGATGAGTGGAAGACGGTGTTCATCACACCTTCTGGGCACTACGAGTACCAGGTCATGCCATATGGGCTCACAAATGCCCCAGCGGTATTCCAGAACTTCATGAATGAAATCTTCCGTGATATGCTCCACCGGTTCGTCATCGTATACGTTGATGACATCTTAATCTACTCTTCCAACCGGTTGGAGCACATCCACCATGTCCGTCAGGTACTCGACCGCCTCCGCCGTCACCACCTTTTCCTCAAACTTGAAAAGTGCGAGTTCCACCAAACTGTCGTGCAGTTTCTGGGTTACATCATCTCCGCTGCGGGTATTAAGATGGACCAGGCTAAAATAGACGCAGTGATGAACTGGCCGCAGCCAGAGACAGTCAAGGAGCTGCAACGGTTTCTGGGGTTTGCGAATTTGTACCGCCGCTTCATCCACAACCACAGCCAAATCACTGCTCCCCTCACTTCATTATTATGTGGACAGCCTAAGACATTCACCTGGTCAAAATTAGCAGTCGAAGCCTTCTAACAGCTAAAAGCTGCCTTTTGTTCCACTCCTACATTACTGCATCCTGATCCTAGCCAGCCCTTTGTAGTCGAGGTAGATGCCTCTGCGCTAGGAGTAGGAGCGGTGCTGTCACAATGAGGAGGTAAGCCCCTGGCACTCCATCCATGCGCCTTCTTTTCAAGGAAACTAACCCTGGCGGAGCGTAACTATGACATTGGAAACCGTGAGCTGTTAGCAATCAAGATTGATTCAAGCACTGGAGGAATGGCGGCACTGGCTGGAGGGGGCTGTCCATCCCTTTGAAGTCATCACTGATCACAAAAAGCTACAATACCTCAAAGAAGCCAAATGCTTAAACCCACGACAAGCGCGCTGGGCGCTGTTTTTCACGAGGTTTCGATTCACAGTCTCCTATCGTCCCGGTTGTAAGAACACAAAAGCCCTATCCAGAATGTATTCACCAGACCCTCAATCCGATGCATGTGAACCGGTACTACCTCCAGATCTGTTCGTCTGCCCCATCCTCTGGGCCGTCGACGAGGAAATCCGTGCCGCCTCTGCGAATGAACCCGCTCCACCGGGGAGCCCAGTAGGCAAAACCTACGTTCCAGCGCCCCTCCATCTTAACCTCCTGGACTCTGTACACTCGTCTCTAGGCTCCGGCCATCCGGGCAGACAACGCACCCTCTCACTCCTCCAGAACAGGTATTGGTGGCCAAATATGAGTAAGGATGTAAACCAGTTTGTGAAAGGTTGTTCCGTTTGTGCCGTGATTTCCACACCCCGCCGCTTACCGGAAGGGAAACTCATGCCACTCCCTATTCCCCACCGACCATGGTCCCACCTGGGAGTGGACTTCGTCACCGACCTGCCCGCGTCGGAAGGCTTCACCACCATCCTCGTCGTGGTAGACCGATTTTCTAAAGCTTGTAAACTCATACCCCTCAAGGGCCTACCCACTGCCCTGGAAACAGCTAAAGCCCTCTTCCACCCAGTGTTCAGACACTTCGGCATTCCCGAAGATATTGTGTCAGATAGAGGGCCCCAGTTTATCTCCAGGGTATGGAGGGGTTTCTTAGGACAACTAGGTACATCCGTAAGCTTATTCTCTGGTTACCACCCACAATCTAACGGCCAAACGGAACGGAAAATCCAGGAAATTGGGCGCTACCTCCGAGCATACTGCCATGAACGCCAGCATGATTGGAGCCAATACCTGCCCTGGGCCGAGTATGCACAAAACTCACTCCGCCAAGAAACCACCGGACTCACCCCTTTTCAGTGCATACTCGGCTATCAGCCACCTCTGTTCCCATGGTCTGGCGAACTTGCTGAAATACCTTCGGTCGATCACTGGTTCCGAGAGAGCGAGAGGGTTTGGGGATCGGCGCATGTCCACCTGCGCCGCGCTATTCGCCAGCAGAAGCACCAAGCCAATGCGCAAAGAAGCACCGTGCTACCATCCAGGTGACCGAGTATGGCTTTCCACCCGGGACATCCGCCTCAAACTGCCCTGTAGAAAGCTCAGCCCCCGGTATATCGGTCCCTTCAACATCCGTAGGCGCATAAATGATGTGTCTTACGAACTCATCCTACCTGCGCACTACCGAATCTCACCCACCTTCCATGTGTCTCTTCTGAAACCATACACTAACCCTGTTCTCCCTCCTTCTACAGAGTCCAAGATCTCGTCGCCGCCCCAGATCGACGCAGACAACACGGTCTACCAGGTCCGAGAGATAATGAACTCCAGACAACGCGGCGGCCGTCTACAATATCTGGTCGACTGGGAGGGGTATGGGTGGACCGGGATGACATCCTCGATCCGGCACTGCTCCCCGACTTCCATCAGCACCACCCAGACCGACCTGCTCCCAGAGGCCGTGGCTGCCCCCGTCGTCGTTCTCGGATGTCTGGAGACGCCCGTGGGGGGGGGGTTACTGTCACAGGCACAAACACCTCAGCCGCACCCCCGTACTCCCAATCACCAGACTTTTAATCGCACCACCTGCACCCAATCACAAGGCACCTACTTAAAGCCCTCACCTGCAGAGCACAGCGGCTAGTATTGAGACTGTTTACGAGAAAGTACCGAGTTACTGCTCTAGTATTTCGAGTTGGATATTTCCGTTCGTCATATTACCTTTTTTCCCCCTGCCTTGGTTATTAAAAGCCGTGTTGGATCTGCTTTCTGTTTCCGTGTGTGTTGTGACAGTGGGCAATTCACTTTTTTATTGTTTTCTAAATAGAATGGAGTTAGTGATGTAAAGTATACTATTCGGACTTTGTTAAAAATATTACTTAATACTCATTAGTCATTATTTTCCCTTTGCCGTCCACTATTATATTGCTGTGTATAATGCAGACTGGTTTTCTTACCGTTTTTTACTCAGTTGCTAAAACACTAAACCCCATTCTCTGAACTAAATGCTCAGTCTCCTAAACCCATTTGTCGAGTCAATCACTGTTTTGGCAAAACCTTAAACAAGTTCTAGTAGTTAGACAACATATTCAGATCTCATCCCCTCTTTCTGCAAAATGCTAAACACACTCTCACTCATCAAAACACATTTCACACTGTGATGCACTCATGCTGCAAAACATGAGCAGCAAGTTAAACATAGCTACAACACAGATGCCATTGTTTACACAACAAATCAAAACTGTTCAGACTTTTTTCTAATGATATGATCAAAGCACAAAATATAAGACCGGCAGAATGCACAGGGGTTTGTTTTCCACACTTGGTTTTAACATGTGGTCAACCATGGTTTGGTTTGGTTTGGTTTTAGGGAGGCTGGGAACAGGATCCAACCTAACTTGAGCCAATAAACTGTAACCAGTGCCATCCAGACATTTTGAAATGAGAATAGGTAAGTAAACCTACCCTGTTACTGTTCATTCTGAAGTGGAATACAATTAATATAATGTTTTGAAAAATAAATTCCCCAGCCTTCTGTATATAGTGTACATGTGTAGTGAATATGCATACAGTTTATACAGCATTTGTGCACATATATGTATGTGTGAGAGCTAAGACAAACTGCTCTGGACTCCACTGTACACTAAACATGCAAAAGACACAAGATAGTAATGTTCTGCATTTGTCACATCCATGTGGAGTTGGAGTGTATGTGGCTAATCATTTGATGGTTTATGTGGAGTTGTGAAGTGTTTGCTTTTGCTAGATAAGTGTGAGGTGAGGTGTGTGTGTGTGTGTGAGATCATGAACATCAAAAGCACTGAGATTTGATCTCATGACTTTCCAAATCATGCCCAATGTCCTAACCACTAAACTTTGCAGTTGCACATTATTTCTGAGTGAACTGTAATGGGACTTTCACGTAGAGTTTCTATTCTTTGGGCTTTTACCATAAAACTGCTGTATTTTTACAGTATGAAAGTGCTGACTATACAAATATACTGTATTATTTACAGTGTACAATATGTTCATTATAGGGATTTATTTATTTGTTATTATTTGCTATTTATTTTTTTAGTGAAATTTGAAAAATGCCTGTATTTTATACAATAAACATTTTCTTCTGTAATTGCTGGATCTGTTGTCCATTTCTTTTTTTGATGAATGGGTGAAAGTTTAAAACATGCACCTTAGCAATTGAGAAAAACTCTAATTTAAAAGAATTTCCTACAGCATTTACAATAATTCTTTATGTTGCAGTCTTGTCATGCTTTCAGGCTGAGAAATATGCAGACTTTTACATACAGTGTATACTGAGCTGTGGTTGATGGTAGAGACCATAGGTGCCAGGTTTCTACAATCAACTTAGTGCTTACCTGTGAAAGAAGACCAAAACTTACCATCTGAGGAGATTTCAGTGTCAGACTGAAATCTACTTGGCTTTTTGTGTGCCCTTTTTTTATTTGTTGTGTCCTCACTTTCAATGTTTGAGGTCTCAGCGACGCGACAGCATTTCTGGACAGCTTTGGTATATGAGTCTGAAAAAAAACAGGTTGTAAAATATTAATTTAAATATAATTAAGTCATTTTAGCAGTAACCAGAAAACGTATTAACATTGTCTTTATAAATAACAGACAACACACTGAGACCTGAATTACTATCATTATTACCTGTTTTTAGCCAAATTGTCTTTATTTGGAACCGCCTCCACTGTTGCTTGTCAGGCAGTGCATTATTTCTGACCAACTGCCTTGTTTTGGAAAATGTCCAGTAACAGAACATTCCCTGTAAACAATCGCCGATTTTAATTATCAATCGGATTTAAGTATTGTAAGTTAATGTTACTTTAAAGCTTATTAAATACAAAAGCATACTTCAGTGGTTTCTTCCAACCAAGTGGTGGGAATAATTTCCACTGAATTGTCATCTGCAAATTTTTTTTTGCCACCAATGCAAATTCTTTTCTCTCCATCTGTTTAGAGATAAAACAGACAGTAGTAGACTGATTAATTAATTAATACAACAAATACATTCAACAACTTATTTCTTATGATAACAGGTTGTGATTACTGTCCGCTTTGGCCTACCTGTTTATCATGAGGGAGACATTGGAGATTGGTACAATGATGATAAGTTCTTGATTGTCTGAGGTTTGTCATGTTAGGTTGTGAGCTATGCTATGGTAAGTATGTGTGTGTGTGTGTGAAATAGAGAGAGAGAGAGAGAGAGAGAGAGAGTTAAAGCTTATGCAGGATGGCCAAAAAAATTCTCCCTTATTTTTTTCCACCATTATGGCCGTTCTTGTCAGCTGCCATTCTGGAACAAGTTTCATTACTGATTGTCTTGAATGAACTTTAAAACAGCCAATAATTCGTGAATCACATGGGTCTCTGAAATATGGTTCAGGTTTTACAAAAACCTTGCACAATATCATTGGGGAACCGACTCATCCAACTCATCTCTCTCTTCTATGGCCTCACAGCATTTTCCTTCCCCAAGAATAAAGGCATTGTTTGGTCTTGTGATTTTGGACTTTGTGACTATCACAGATTGTGTCTGTGGACAATTTGAGATCTCCACAAACCGCTTAGCCACTTGAATAAGAGGCTGTTTTCCTGACCTTATGAGTCACTTGAGCTTTGTAAGAAAGTTTTCAAATGGGAATGCACTGCAAGCATCAAGAGTGCCAAAATCCATTGCTTCTGCTGGTAGATGTACCATTGAATGGATGTTGTATCATGAAATGGTTTCCATATAGCTCTTTTGTTTTTGCAACAAAATAAGTCATCAGCTCAGTGCTATAGCTGTTGTATTCCACTGCCAAGTTAGGTGAAAGAAGAAGGCCCAAGGCAACACTGAATATCATGAAATGGTCATACAGTTGATCAGCTAGAATTCCCTTTAATGCAATCTTGCCAGTGTACACAGCAAACTGCTGCAGTTCAGTTGCCTTCCACCTATCTATGTCTTCTAGACGCCTTGGTTTTCTTGCAAAACTGCTTGGAATGCTCTTCCTGTATGACAGCAGCCTTTGGGACACTTCATCAATTTGTCCAGCAGACATTCGCACATTCCGGTCACCTCTAATCCACTTTGTGATCATTTTTTTTGTAACCCCCAGGCAGGCTTGGTGCATGTAGTCTACTGGAAATTGGTCAATCATGTCCAATGGCAGCCTTAAAAATGGAGACACTGGAATGGCCTCATCATCCTGACGTCTTTCCATTTCAGCACGATGTGTCTCATCTGTGTGTAGAGTGAGATTATCCACCTCTGGGTAAGTAACACACCCAGAAACCCACATGCCCCTCTGAGGGCATTTATCACACCCATAATATCCTTGTCCATTTTCAAGGAGTTGCTGGATGTCTTTCATGGCTTCCTCAATAAAATCTAAACTTGTTGGTTTGGAAGGACCATGTGTCAGTGTCACAGGAAAGACAGGCAGTCCATCAATATTAAATGAAATCTCCAGTGTTGTTATTTTTTCTGTTATCTCCCTTGGGTAGTGGTGCAGCTGCTACTTAGGTGCTCTCTTATGTTAAAATGAACACACTCCATCCCTGACTTCATACATGTTTTAATGTGTCTAGGAGTTTGCAGCAAGGTTCTTGCTGTTGAAGGCAATTCTGGATGTGCATATTTTTTAAGCCCCCTCAGGAGGTCATCAATGGCATTGTGTGTGATGAGGTGTTTTGTAGCCCACTCCTGCAGAAATATTGTAAGTGAGGCTGGAAGCATTTCATCAATATCCTCAGGCCCTGAACTACAGCTTTGATAAGCTCAAAAAACCATAAGAAATTATTTTATTTTCAGAACACAAATGAAGCCATTTTTACTGAAATATGTGAAATTTCAGTCCTTCTGTTGAAAGTCTATTTCCCCAAAACTCAGGCACTTCAAAAAATTCATAAAAAGATTGTAAAACAAATTTATATGAATCAAGAAGTTTAATCACAGTCTTCTGAAAAGACATGATCACTTTATCTGATAGATTTAATTAAGGTTTTATTCACATATAAATGCTAAACGACTAATATAAACAGAATCAAGCATGTGCTTCTATTTACCAAAACTGAATGCTGTAAACATTGTTGGCTGATCGATGTTTATATGTAAATAAAAGCCTAAATTAGATCTGTTCATCATATAAAGTCATAATGACTTTTCAGAAGACTTGGATTAAACCACTGGATTCATTTTGATTAATTTTTTATCTCTTTACAAATATTCTGAAGCATCAGAATTTTGGGGGAATAAACTTTCAACAGAGGGACATAAATCTTGCAGATATCATGAAAAATATCTTTTTTGTGATCCAAAGATGAATGAAAGTCTTAAGGTTTTGGAAAGACATGAGGGCGAGTCAGTGATGACAGAATGTTCATTTTTGGGTGAACTGCCCCTTTTTAGAAACATCAGTGCTCTTTTAACTGAACTACACTAACAATGTAGAAGTACAAAAAAATAAATAAAAATAAAAAAAATAAACATGTTGAACATTACAGTGTTAAAATATTTGGACTCAAACAACTCATCACACTCCTGGAGATGGTCATCTCTCCTGCTGTGCTCTAACGGCCCTCTTTCCACCCCTGTCTCTTGCCCCAGTGAACCATTTGGAGAGCCTTTTCTGCCTCTTTTTGGTTTACATCTTCAGTCATTGTGTTCTTTTTCAGTCCACCTGTAAAAGCAAATGCACATTATATGCCTTATATGGGCACTGGTGGCTCAAGTGGTTAAGGCTCTGGGTCGTTGACCGGAAGCTCAGGGGTTCAAGCCCCAGCACCGCCAAGTTACCACTGTTGGGCCCTTGAGCAAGGCCCTTAACCCTCTCTGCTCCAGGGGTGCCGTATCATGGCTGACCCTGCGCTCTGACCCCAACCTCCAAGGATGGGATATGCGAAGAAAGAATTTCACTGTGCTGTAATGTATATGTGACAAATAAAGGCCAGTTCATTCATTCATTTTTCATTCACATTAACATCTGAAATGTCCAGCTGTATATTATGGTAACACTTTATTTTGGTGTCCCTGTTCCAGTGTCATTGTCCATTCAAGTACTTAGTGATATTAATGATGAAAATCTACTTACAGGGTAAAAGGTCAGTTTAGCCCAAAATCAAAACGTGCGCGCGCTCTGACAAAAGAAAACGGCTCTTTTTAATGCACGGTCTCATTATGCGCCGATTTAGATCCAAATATAGTGTAATTAGTGTCATTATCAGTCACAATAACTTAAACACATACGTTTTTCTGTGTATGTGAAAAATCCGGCGAGTCTCTGTCCTGTTATGAGCAGGACAGAGCTGACCACCGGGAATTCCCCCGGTTCACCTGATGACCACTCCGGGCCTGGTCTCACAACTGTCTGAAATTCACCCTAAATGACCTCGCCTCCGAAAGCAGCACTTTACTCTTCTAGATGCCTGATCGGATACCTCAGAATTCACAATTATGCTAATTGTGTTAATTATTATAAATTGGCGCTCCGTTCGTTCCTCATCAGCAGCTGGCTGTACGGTAAATTTACCTCAGGGGAAAAAATGGCGGCTAACCTTACACAGACACAAAATACACAAGGAAAGCAGAAAATAAACAAAAATGTGTTCAAACTCAGGAAACAAAAACCTCTACACATTACTATCAACACATATAACCATATTTTAATCCTCACACACACTTAAGTGATTATAACTGTTTCACGCTTCTCCCCCCACAGAAAAGTTATTAACATTAGTTTAGCGGTTTTAAGATCATTTAAACTGTCAAAACAAAGTTCCCGATGCTTGAGACCACAGATGATAAAGATAAATAATAAAGATATCTTTAGAAAATATTCATTTACCCGCTTATTCCGCTCCACATCCACGTCCTTCAGCCGCCTTCAACAGATGAAGTGATCTCCCTCCCGCCTGTCACTCACTGGGTCTGGAAGAAACTGTATCCTTACGCCATGGCGGGATTTCCTCTACTTCGAATATTTAACATCTTCACAGCTGTCATTTTAAATTTCCGCTTATTTTCAACTAAGATCACATGATACATGATATTATGATATAATGTTATAAGAAGAAATTCATAAGGAATCATTCAAAGCAGTAGGACTACTTTGTCAAGCGGAAGGTGATGTCAGTGAGTGAGTAGGTCTTATTGAACAGGTAGGTCCAGTGAGACCCATTTAAATGTCTTCCTTTCCGATTTCCCCTCATTCCCAATTAAATACATTTTGATAAATGCACAGGCAAGTGAACACTGAAATGCTGAACATTCAAACAAAGAAAGAAAATAAAATAAAATGCATTTTAATTTAAAAAGTAGCTATATCAAAAATCTGTGATATTCGTTGTTTTAAAGAGATTAGTCAAGTGATTAGTCAGCTTAGCCAAGGCACAGGTTAGTCTCTCATCTTCCACTGGAATTACAACATTGTCATTTTTAGCAACAGAGACGATCTGGAGTTTTAAAACCTGACACAGAGTGTGTAAAGTAGATCTGTTTACACATATTCTTCTGAAATCTGTGAATAAATTCACTGCTTGTTTTCATTACAAAACTACACAAGACTGTGTGTAAAACAGCTGAATGTTTCTAACACTTTATTTTCTTTGTACATGTGATCTGTATCTACATTTATTTTTATATACAGTATATTTATCAACACGAGTTTATGAATTATCATATGAATGGCTGATTAGATAATTGCAGGAAGGAGCAGGTGTACAGTTATTCCTAATAAAGTGATCAGTGACACTCAGTGTATTAAATGTCTGATCCCCAACATGGAAATGCAGGAACACCAGAGTCTTCATCTCGTACACAGATGTTCATCACCAACTGAAAAGAAAAGAAAAACGTCTGAGTAAATAAATACAGACTGGACTGTCATACTTCATGACCAAGTTCTAGCTTGATCAAGAGCAGGAAATCATCTGTGCTCCCAGAGAAACATTATTATCCTCTTTTTATAATTTACTGTTCAAAATGTCTTTCATTACAATCTGTAACATTTAGCTAGAACAAACAAGAAATTCCACCAGAAACCATCACATCACTTCTCTTCTCTTCTCACCGTCTCTGGAGAGTTGCTGTGTTTCAACTCTCGCTCTACATGAATATATTTAAGTGCAGACTTTAAGAAGAAGCTGAAGTGAATTTTACAGGAATGAGAGAAGACACAGTGTGGAAGCACAGAATAAAGAGATAGCAGGGTGATACCGGCAGGTGAGGTGTTCATTTATAGTCACGCTCATGCACTCAGTTTGGATATTTTGTAGTCTCAGATTCTCTGTCTTCTACTTTCACATGAAATTTAAATCCACACCAAACAGCATTAAAGCAAATTGTTAGAAAACGTCTGATTAAACAGAATATAGTGAAATTGTAACACATTAATCTGATATTTATGGAAATGTATAAACTAATGCTAATAAACATAATAATGCTATCAGTCTTTTAATTCATTTCAGTGTTTATCTAAAACAGATCATTACTCACTTCACTATCTGTAGATTGTGATTATCCCTCTTTAGATCAGAGAGACTCTTCACTCCTGAGTCTTTTATTTTATTTCCAGACAGATTCAGATTTCTCAGGTGTGAGGGGTTTGATCTCAGAGCTGAAGTCAGAGCAGCACAGCCTTCATCTGAGAAATCACAATACTGCAACCTGCAAACACACAATAACACACTCTTCATCAACAGATACTCATCTCGGTTTAATATTTACTTTAAAGATGATTTTTGTCGCTTCTTCCTGCTTCACACACCTCTGCATTGTCTTTCTAATCAGATCTCAACAACAGATGCTTATGTAGCAAATGAAAATTTTTAAAAACACTCATCATAAACATTATTAATGATAAAGACCTTAGTTTAGACATTGAATTTTTAGATTCTGTATTTCTGACAAATGTGTAATAATATGAGACAATTTAAAGACCTTAGTGAAAAGAATATTTAGAAAAACCACATGGGTAAAAACTGTTTGTCCATTCATCTGTTCCTGATCTGGCAGATCTGGCAACCCGGTTCAGAGCCACTAGAGACAGACTAACTGAATGAGTACTTTCTAACAGAACAAATTCTCACTTTAAAGAATTTCACTGCTGCATTTAAACCCTGTAACTCAAACACAGAGCATTTATATAGCATTTATAGTCTGTGTTCCAGGTGTAGTCTCTGTGATTAGTTACAGTTTATCTAATGTAAACATGTTTTAGTAAATTTCATTGTAATTTCAGAAACACTGCAGTTGTATCAAGTCACATTTTATGAAGTGGATCTAACATACGTACATCTGACCCAAAGACTCAGTGACCAATAATCAGTGTGCAGAAAAAATAAACAATCATCTTCCTCAGGTCATTGATGATGAACCTAAAACCCCTGCTTCAGTCTCACTATTAGAGAAAGTGTCTTAGTGAGGAGCAGGTCATGTGACTCTCAGAGAGATGATCTTACCTCAGTGTCTCCAGTTTACAGAGAGGATTCTCCAGTAGAGCAGAGAGACTCTTCACTCCTGAGTCTCCTAGATTATTAAAGGACAGATTCAGGTCTCTCAGGTGTGAGGGGTTTGATCTCAGAGCTGAAGTCAGAGCAGCACAGTCTTCATCTGAGACACCACAATACGGCAACCTGCAGACACACAATAACACACTCTTCATCAACAGATACTCAACAGATCCCTCTGTTATCTCCTGTTACTAAACAATAATACTAAGTGTTATATTAGGTGTCTCTCAGTGATGGAACAAACCAGTGCACTGTACTGACATAATGAGTGTAGCATAAAAGATAAGTTTGTGTTGAGTGTAAATATTGGCTGCTGTTTATATTTTCTTACATTCACTTTGACAGAGACCAGTTTATTTAAATTATTAATAAGTCCATTAGTATTTGGACACTGACAAAGTTGGACAATGAGCAGATGGACAATAACCTGAAGCTTAATTCCAAAAGCAATAAAGCTAAACACTACAAGAACAAGCAGGAAGTGAAGACAGCTGCAGTAAAAGACTAGAATCTGATGATTCCTTCATTAACTGCAAAGGATTTAAACCAAGACTTTTTCCAGGTCTTCAATTCTTTTACTTGTTTGGAAAAAAGATGTGATGGTCTTTTGTTCCTCTTTTTACAGAGCTGGATGTCTGGATTCACAGAAAAAAGATAAGAATACATCAGTATGCTGGTAGTTTTTATTAGCTGGAGTTTCCTTATGAGGAGGTTAAATAAGTAGCAGTCAGTCAAGTTTGGTGTGTGCTGCATCAAGTCAAATAATTTCTAACAGAATTTATCTTATTTAGTCTTCAAAACTTTATTTAAAAGTCCCTATCTTTTCATTAAACTACCACTGACCTCATGCAGTGTATTTGTTGTGACTGGGTCTCAGGAAGGTTAACTGTGATTGGTTACATCACCATTCAATCAGTCCAAAATATTCAATACCTTGAAAAATACTATTCATCTTTATAAA
This sequence comes from Hemibagrus wyckioides, assembly GCF_019097595.1. Taxonomy (NCBI): domain Eukaryota; kingdom Metazoa; phylum Chordata; class Actinopteri; order Siluriformes; family Bagridae; genus Hemibagrus; species Hemibagrus wyckioides. The sequence goes on along the minus strand of NC_080721.1, from coordinate 13,365,238 downwards.
AATGTTGTGAGTGTAGCAGATGTCTGAATGTAATAGATTTATATTTCACCAAAAATCCAGCTCTTCTGCTTGTAAAAAATAAAACATTATTTTTCATGTACATGTGTGTTCCTGTGTATTTATTTATTTTTGGAGGCGTGTGTATGGGGGGGTATTTTTCTAATTTTATTTTGACTTCATGACCTCTGACCTGTCGTTTGAATACGGCTTGTCCACCGGGTTTCTTCTTTAATGCAGATTTGGCAACTAATCTTTCTTTCTTTCTTTCTTGTATGTATGTATGTATGACCTTTTTAGTACAATATACTATTTACTTCTCATTTTAGGTTTCTAACTTTACTGCTGCTTTTAAACCCTGAAACTCACACAGTGCATTTAGTTTGTGTCACTGGTGCAGTTTTGTGATTAGGAGAGTTCACTCTAGAGCTAACAACAGTGGCTGTGTGATTAGTAATGTTTTAGTAAATTTCACAGCGATTTCAGACACATTGTATATGTACATCTGACCAAAAGACTCAAATCATCAGTGTGCAGTGAAAAATAAACAATCTTCCTCCTCAGGTCATTGATGCTGAACCTAAAACCCCTGCTTCAGTCTCACTATTAGAGAAAGTGTCTTAGTGAGGATCAGGTCATGTGACTCTCAGAGAGATGATCTTACCTCAGTGTCTCCAGTTTACAGAGAGGATTCTCCAGTAGAGCAGAGAGACTCTTCACTCCTGAGTCTAGATTATTCCTAGACAGATCCAGGTCTCTCAGGTGTGAGGGGTTTGATCTCAGAGCTGAAGTCAGAGCAGAACAGCCTTCATCTGAGAAATTACAATCATACAACCTGCAGACACACAATAACACACTCTTCATCAACAGATACTCATCTAGGTTTAATATTTACTTTAAAGATGATCCATGTATTAAATGAATTCATATTTTGTATTTGATAAACTATGAGCAGCTGAATCTGAACAGAGAGCAGCAGACTGATAATGAAGACTTCCAGAGAGAGAGAGAGAGAGAGAGAGAGAGAGAGAAAGAGAGATTTATAGTGCACTACATAGGGGAAATAAACTTATAAAATTAAATTAAAACATATAAAATACTAAAATATAATATCAAGCTTAAAACATTAATTCCTGAGTTTGTTTTCTCAGGTGTGAGAGGAAGACTTGTTGAAAGATGATGTGTCTGTCATGATGGACAATCTTCCTTTTCTTGAACAATCCCAATGTACTATTAACACAGGCCAAAGGATTACTGCTGTTACTGAGATATATCTTCATTTAGTGTGTTATTGTGGTGTTGCTGTTTTAAGTTAAAAGTAATGAGCAGAGTTTTGTAGAATTTATCTCTGTGTAACTGTATTTTAATGCACATGTAACTAACTGTAGCTTTATTTAATTTTCTCACTACTCTTATTAATGCACATTGACTAATATATTTGTTCTGCATGTTGTACAGTTACAGGAAATTTTAGTTCCTAATACAGTAACTAATACTGCTGCTTTTATTGAGCTGCTGTGACTCTCAGAGAGATGATCTTACCTCAGTTTCTTCACTTTACACAGAGGATTCTCCAATACAGCACAGAGTCTCTTCACTCCTGAATCTCCTAGATCATTCCAAGACAGATCCAGTGTATCCACAATCAGATGGAGTTCTTTCAGATTGGAGGTTTCTGATCTGAGCACTGATGCCAGAGATTTTCCACCTCTGTCTTGAATTGTATCACACCTGATACTGAGGGAAATAAAATAACACAATGAACACTAGTACAAATTATCAAACAAGCTCTCAAGGCTTTTACTGAACCTTCTCCTTCTTATAAAAGCCAAAAGCACAAACACCAGTTAGAGAAAACCTTTAAATACTGTAATAATATTTTACAGTCAGAGCTGTTTGGATTAAACTTGGTGTGAGTTTTCAGCTGCATCTTCACCAACACACTGTATAAACATGGAGCATGAACTGAATTAATACTTCAATATAAAACAAAAAAGGTTAAAGTCATACAGAGTTAGATTTAATGATTCTTATTTATTAGTTTTAATTATTCAGCTATGACATTATTTTATTCTGATATATTTTATTAGCTACTAAAATGAGAACCAGTCCAGTGATGACTGATTAATGTAGCTACCTGTCATAAGCTAGTTATCTAACAGTGTGTGTGTATGTGAGTGTGTGTGTGTGTGTGTGTGTGTGTGTGTGAATGTGTGTGAGTGTGTGTGTGTGTGTGTGTGAGTGTGTGTGTGTGTGTGTGTGTGAGTGTGTGTGAGTATGTGGGTGTTAATGCCATGGGCTCCTTATTTGCTCCCTGTGTCAGTGATTTAACCCTTACACTGTGTTTGACTTTCCCTGTTTAGGGACATTAGGAGAAGGAAAGAAAATATAATCAGCATATAACACATTTATACTATTATATAATGAAGTGTAAATAAAAACAGTCTCTAATGAGTATTAAACATTCAAACCTTTCTAGAAACTCAAATAAAACCCTTTACCAAGACATAAGATTTTTTAAATAAAAATATTAATAATGAAATTAACTCAGTGTCTGCATGATTGTACTTCAAGTCTAACATAAATTTAAGGTGAAAACACGTTGTTTAAAATAGACTGAAGATTGTAAATGTGACAGTGAAATGTTTCTGTCAATGAAAACAGCTTTTTACAGACTCTCCTCTGAACTCTGAGTGAACATGTGTTGAATATTAAGTCAATTTCACTGTGATAAATCAGAATTTCAATAAACCTTCATTAATTCATAAACTCTAAAATACTTTTCTTTTTTTGGAACTGTCTTCCACACATTTAATACCTGCTCTTAATTCTTATTCATTTGTCTGTGACCGTTATTTTCTTATTTAACCCTTTATCTGTTCATATTAACACCACCCTGTATGCCCTCAAGCTCATAACATCTGAAAGAACATATTTATGTGTTTTCAGTTTCTCTCGTTCTAACAGCAGAACAGTTCTAGTTATTAAGTAAATAAGATTTACTTACATTGCTTTTCTGGATGCTGCAATCACAGGCATCATCTTCACAAGAACCAGATCTGTTATCTTCTCTGGACTGAAATATTTATTCAGGTCAAATTCCTCCAGATCCTGTTCTGAGGTCAGTAACACAAACACCAGAGCAGACCACTGTGAGGAAGAGAGTTCACTTTGTTTTCCAGATTTCAGGTAGCGTTGGATTTCCTCCACTAGAGAATTATCACCCAGTTCATTCAGACAGTGGAAAAGATTGATGGATTTCTCTGGAGGAAGATCTTTACTGATCTTCTGCTTAATGTACTGAACTGTTTCCTCTTTGCTGTCGGAGCTACTTCCTGTCTGTGTTATTAAGGTATGTAAGAGTTTCTGATTTGACTCCAGTGAGAGACCCAGAAGAAAGCGAAGGAGAAGGTCCAGATGTCCAGTTTGACTTTTTAATGCCTGCTCTACCGCAGACTTGTGGACATCTGAAATTGTAATGTTTTTAATCCTTTGTTCAGAGAACCTCTTCGGTACAGAGTACATATTTCGTACAGAGGACATTTTTGGACTCTGATCAAGAACATTACTGTTTTCTTTCATAAATGCCGTGTGCACATAGAGAGCTGCCAAATGCTCCTGAATGGTCAGATGAACAAAGCAGTACACTTTACTCTGGTGAAGCCCAAACTCCTCTCTGAAGATCTGCGTACACACACCTGAGTACACTGCTGCTTCTCTCACATCAATGCCACACTCTCTCAGGTCTTCCTCATAGAAGATCAGGTTCCCTTTCATCAGCTGCTGAAAAGCCAGTTGTCCCAGTTTAAGAAGCATTTCTTCATCACTCTCCTGCTTCTGTGAGTATTTTCCTCTTATGATGTTTGTCTGAATGATGAGGAAGTGTGTGTACATTTCAGTCAGAGTCTTGGGGATCTCTCCAGTCTCTGCTTCACCCAACATCCTCTCTAGAACAGTGGCTGAAATCCAGCAGAAGACTGGGATGTGGCACATGATGTAGAGGCTTCTTAATGACTTCAGGTGTGTGAAGATGTTATTGGCCAGGTTCTGATCTCTGATCCTCTTCCTGAAATACTCCTCCTTCTGTGGGTCATTGAACCCTCGTACCTCTGTGACTCGGTGCACACACTCAGAGGGGATTTGATCAGCTGCTGCTGGTCGGGAGGTGATCCAGATGAGAGCAGAGGGAAGCAGATTCCCTTTGATCAGGTTTATCATCAGCTCCTGCACTGATGCTGATTCAGTTACATCACACACTCTCACTGTGTTCTGGAAATCCAGAGGAAAACGACACTCGTCCAATCCGTCAAAAATGAACAGAACCTTTTCCAATCTGGACATTTCTGTTTCTTTTATTTCCTTAAAAAAGACATGAAGGAGCTCCATCAGACTCAGTTTCTGGTCCTTCATCAAATTCAGCTCTCTGAAAGGAAGTGGAAATATGAGGTGGACGTCCTGATTTGTTTTCCCTTCAGACCAGTCCAGAATGAACTTCTGTACAGAGACTGTTTTTCCGATGCCAGCGACTCCCTTTGTCAGAACAGTTCTGATGGGTTTGTCTTGTTCAGATGAGGTCTTTGTCAGAACAGTTCTGATGGGTTTGTCTTGTTCAGATGAGGTCTTTGTCAGAACAGTTCTGATGGGTTTGTCTTGTTCAGATGAGGTCTTTGTCAGTACAGTTCTGATGATTTTGTCTAGTTTAGATGAGGTCTTTTTCAGAACAGTTCTGATGGGTTTGTCTTGTTCAGATGAGGTCTTTGTCAGTACAGTTCTGATGATTTTGTCTAGTTTAGATGAGGTCTTTGTCAGAACAGTTCTGATGGGTTTGTCTTGTTCAGATGAGGTCTTTGTCAGAACAGTTCTGATGGGTTTGTCTTGTTCAGATGAGGTCTTTGTCAGAACAGTTCTGATGGGTTTGTCTTGTTCAGATGAGGTCTTTGTCAAAACAGTTCTGATGGGTTTGTCTTGTTCAGATAAAGGCTTAAAGATGTCATTGCATTTGATTGGTGTTTCCTCTCTTCTTGTTGTTCTCCTGGATGCTGCCTCGATCTGTCTCACCTCATGTTCATTATTGACGTCTCCACTGTCTCCCTCTGTGATGTAGAGCTCTGTGTAGATCTCATTCAGGAGTATTTGGGTTCCCAGGTTTATCATCTCTCCATTTAAACACTGAAACTTCTTCTTCAGATTTAATTTGAACTTTTTCTGGAGTTCAGGAACATCAGCAGATTCTGGGGCGTGTCTGTAAAATGGTGAAGTAGGAAGACATTTTGAGACATGGGCTTCATTTATTAGGGTTTAAGATCAGTTTTCCTGCATGATTATCACAGATAGCTTTTTATAATGTTCTCACTGTGTTTGTTTTATTCTACTGTGTGTTTTCTTCAATATAATGAATCTAATGTAGGAAATATCAGTAGAAAGGTTTATAATATCAGCGTGTCAGTGTCACAGTCATGTTACTGGTTTGATCTTACCCTGTAAATGTCATGATGTTCTTTTTTCTTCTCTTTTGTTCCTCCTGTAGAACACTGAGAACAAACATTGTATCTGTTAAAGACTTTAATCACTTTAATACTGTACACTAAACATGCTGTAGATCTAATTTTACTACAATAACAGTAGTAACTGCATTCATATTTAGAGAACACAGTGCTAAATTCAATATCACAAATATTTTTCATGTTCTCTAGGAGTTTTTCCAATTATTTTATGATGTAAATTTCAGAAAATAAAAGCTGAAATGTTGAAATATCATCACGTACTTATCTTTTGATCAAACTCAAATGTCTTTAATTTAGAGCAAAAACAAAAGAACTGTCCTTGGAGTTCTGATACTTTCAGAGGGGACAGTATGTGGTCATTAGGGGTGTAACAGAACAGGAGTACATCAATAATACATGAACTATGGGATGTTACCTGTGTACAGGTGAGAAGTCTCTATTATTAAAGTTTAAAGGAGGATCCATCTAATCAGCTTGAACAAATGTGTTATAGCATTAATCATTTAATTATTAAATGCAGGTTTAGCAGCTTCACTTTGGTACTCATAATGTACATGAATATCTGTAACTTCATAACTTTGTGAAGGCTTGTGTCAATTAATATGGGCCACTCAAGGTTGGAATATCTTAAAATAAAAGATTATTGCTCACACATGCTACATGCAAATTTATTTCTGTTTCTGTGTTAAGAAATTTGATGTGTATGGACTCTTGTTCTTGTTCCAAGTTTCCTTCCTGTCCATTAATTTTTGCCTCTTACAAAAACCACAAAGTCTTCCAGGAAGACAGTAAAGGATTATGTCCTGCTTGAGCTGTAGTTAGACTGAAACCTCAAAGTTAAGTTACACAACATCAATGCAATGTTTAGGTATTATTATTATTATTATTATTATTATTATTATTATTATTATTTTGTTTTAGGTTGTACTGTTTACCTTTTTTGAAGTAATAAAGTTTTTTTTATTTATATATTTGTATTTGCATTTTGAATGTCAATGGCACTAAATAGGTTTATTTTCATTTTTCTAAATAGGAAACAACTTAGTTGTTCATTTTAAGAGTCCTGTCTTTTTTCTCTTGAATATTTAGTATTCGTCTTTAATAAAGAAAAAGAAGTACTTATCCAATTACTCGATTAATCGAGTGAATAATTGGTAGAATAATCGATCAGTAAAATAATCGATAGCTGCAGCCCTAGTGAATGGTCTCTGAATGATCTTACAAAAATAATGTACACATAGAATGGGGTTTATGACATTTCTTAGTCTTGCTGAAAAAAATGCAAGCACAAGACAAAATACACTTACAGTATGTTACAAACTGAGAACCTGTAATAATAATAATAATAATAATAATAATAATAATAATAATAATAATAATAATAATAATATGTAGTAGTAGTGGTAGTCGTAGTAGTAATAGTTTCATTACCTTTCATACCTTTTCTTTAGTCTTTTGCTTATATTAACATTTATAAGTTCAGAATTTAAGACATTACCTTCATAAATATTTACACTATTTCATCTAAAGCATTTACTGAAAGTATTGCAGCATCACTATAGACCAAGTAACTATAATATAAATTAAAATATCTGCTTATAACTGTGTAGCACAGCCATTAACCTTGACTTTAACTAGAACTGTGAGATGTTACCTGTCTAAAGGTGAGGAATCAGCATTTTTAAAGTTCGAAGGAAGCTCCAGAGACTCATCACTCTTCATGGAGACACAGCTGACTGCTGGTGAGTCTGATCTCTCTTTCTGAAGTTTACTGTACAACATTATAGACAGTATTTTAGTGACTTAAATACACTCACAACAATTTTACAAATACAATCTATACACTTTTCTCTCTTAATGAACAGTGACATGTACAGTCTTTATTTTATAATTTTATTAGACAGTACTATTACTTTTATTGTCAAATTAAGATGCTTTTACTTCCATGTTTATTATAAGTCAATGTAAAATCCTGTCATGAAAAATTCCTTTATCCATTCTGCATTGTAGCTTTACATTTTAACAGCAGAACTCTATATACTCACTACTTATTTCAGATATGAACAATTAATGACTAAAATGCAGAAATATAGTTACCACTTCATTAGCGTTGGGGTCATATCTGTGTCCAGATCAGTGATCTCCATTTTTGAATATTAGTGTATGAACAGACAGTTTATGGAGACACTGCTGAGTCACTGATGATACTGATCTCTTCTGCTGGTATCTCTTCTAATAAAAAAGACAAAAACAAATGTCCAGTTAAACATGGAGAGAACCAAACTTTTACATCTCTGACCACAAAAAAATCATAGTTTTACATACAGTAACTGACCCCTAACATTCTAACACCAAATTATTCAGTCATGGGGAATCTGGATCCCATCTCAGGATCACTGATCAGGAAAAAGATCTCAGGAAAAACATGTGATTCTAGACCTTATTGACCTCTACTTTAATCATGTACTGAACTACACATGTGAGCAGCCAGAAACTTAAGAATCAGGAGGATTTACAGTAGTTTATAAGGATTAATCAGTGGTGTCATGTCATGTGGGAGCAGAGGGCAGGAACAATGACATCAGGTGGCAAGATCACACAGAGATAATAGAAATAACAGAAATAACAGATTCTTAATAATGTTTGTGAAGCATATAAGACACACTGACAGATCACACTGTTAAATTCAGCCCTCTGTAGGTTGAACATTTTCATTTCCATCAAACCATGTGGCATCCTTTCATTCCTAACACATTTCCCAGTCCATATCAGTGTAGATATCCAGCATGATATTTTACCCCATTGAGATCTGATGTGTTTTCAAAGTGTTCCTTTAATTTTTTGAGCAGTAAACAACAGACACAGTGCAAACAACAGTTATTTAAAAATATATACAAAGGCAAGATTGGTACACAAATTTGTTTAAACATCAATAAAGCACTCCAAAGAGTGTGTGCTGATTGTGAACCCAGATTAATTAGGGAGCTCACATGAACACCACCACAGGCAGAAATACGGCTGAACGGCTATCAACAAAAAGACATTCCTTATGGAAAAACACTGATCACTGATGCCATGACATTGCAGCTGGCCACAGATTTATTGTAGATTTTATTTTAGGAGGTGACTCTTTGACCTTTCCACAGACAGTACAGTGATTATGAAGAGATGATTACCTTCCCTACCAGACAGTTTGAGGGCCCAGGATGTTTCCATAGTTATTGCACTATGTTTAAGAAATGCTGCCTGGTTTGCAGACAAACGCTGATCAAAATCTTCATGAACAGGAAGCAACAGGGCCAGATATAGGGGAGTACTACAGAGAGCTTGTATATATAATAAATCATCTGCACTTTGACGTTTGCTTCACACATAGCAATATGGCCCCGCTTCAGTATAAATTTATTTACACAATTATGATATTGTACTTAAATAAATATATTAGATAATGCCTGAGGCAGCTGTATTACATTTAGATTTACAGAAGTTAGCAGACACCCTTATAATAGCTGTATAATAACTGTAGTTTATTATAATGTCCATGTCTGTTTCCTTTTAACAGACTTCCCATATGTTCAACAAACACAAGACAAGAATGGTCTACCAGAATGGCCTGAGGTGGAGGGACTGATGGGTAACGTAGTCCTTACACAATAAACACACAGTGATGGTGACATAAACTTCAGAAGCTCAATAAAATAAAAAAACAAATCAGAGTCCATAATTCTGTCCTTTGACTTTAACACCTATAACTGGTCAAAAATGTATTAAATAAATTATTAACAAATTAACCAACAAATTAATTAATCAATTATACTTACATAGGGATATTGATGTACAGGAACATTATCCCGCTTTCCTAGATGATGGCTGGTTGAACTAAAATATGAATAAAATATAATAAAATAAAAGTAAAATAAAACATTTTTCAGAGATCACGAGACAACACCCTCATGGCCTTGGCTGGTTTTGTTGTTTTCACTTTTGTGGAAGTCAGATTTTAAAACACATTATGTCTGTTCCACGTTATTAAAGCAAAAATAACCACAATCCAAACAAACTGAAGGAAAAATCTAGTAAAAAAACTGGAATATATAACTAACACACACCGAACACTTACACACACCGGGAAACACACTGAAGAGGAAGTTCAGCTGAAATGACGCAGTTTTTTTACTGCTCTTTTTACACGATGTCATTACAATATAACACCAGTTTTGTATCAAATACATGATATAAAGTGATTTATTTTAAAAGAAAATGACCTTCTTGTATTGAACAGTCCGTCTTGTTGGACATTAACAACACCGTTTCTCCGTTTCAGTCCGCTGCGATGAGACACACTGGAGTCGGAGCTTTAACAGGGTTGCCAGATTGGACTGAAAGTTTCCAGTCCAACTACAGCTTAAATCCGCCCATTAAAAAAATACCAGCCCAAAGTGCGTACTGTGATAACTAATACAAAAACAAACAGAAAAACCAAAGCAAATTAGTGCAAAGGGAACTATTTAGAAACACACACACACTACGTTAGCCACCTGTATACGTTTTGTTTAATTATCAAACATGCCATCCGAATCTTATAGCAGAATAATAGCGTATAAACCTTTTTATAGAGACTTAATGCAGAGAATCTTCACAGAACTCATAAAAATGTCTCTTGAAATATTATAGACTATTATTCTTTCCTATTCTTTTCGGCAGGACTTTCTATATTTCCTCCACTTTGGCATGATAATGATAAAAACACCATGCCAAAGTCTGACTGGATTGGACTCTCCTCATCCTTATCGGCTAAACTGAGCCATATTATTAAAATGTCAACATTACATATTAAACTTTATTGTAAAGTCTGTTAGAATGGAAAAAAAACAATAAAATATCATGTTTATAGTTAAAAATAAAAACCCGCCAGTTGCATCAAAAAACAGCCCAAATTTTATCGACCTGCCCAATGCATTTTTTCCCGGTTACACGTGAAATCTCGCAATCTGACAACACTGGCTGTACAACAAACACTTTCACTTTCGGGAACCGATTCACTAAGAAACGAATCGACCCTTTGAGTCGGCTTGAATTATTTTTTTACTCGTTCATGTAGACGTTTTGTTGTTCTTAAGTTACACCACAAGTCTACTTCAGTGACCAAGAAATACAATAAAAGTGTCATTAATAATACTAATCTCACATTAATCACACAATCTTAATAATCTGAATAAATTCATTGTGGCTGTTTGTGATGGAGACAAAAAAAGCAGCTGAGAAAAAGACTTCACATTTTATATGGTATTATTTAGTTCTTTTTAATAAACTGTGATCTATCTGTAGAGTATGTGACAGGGGTATCTGATGTAATGCCCCAAAAGTGTAGTATAGTGTTTTATTTACTCTCTAAATATAAAGAAATTCAGGAGAATTTAGAAAAGTGATGATGACACACACCTGAAAGAAAGAAAAGCAACACACATACTAATGTCTCTTCTTCTATGGCCGGTTGCTTGCTAGCGTGAGCTCAGGGTTCAGCTGAAACACATCAATATGGTTTATGTGTTGTTTATATGACTGTCCCTGATTGAGTGACACTGTGGATGATGGAGCATCATCATAATACATGGTTGGCACAAATGTCCAGCACATGGGAGTGTGTGTGTGTGTGCATGTAGAACTCCACAGTCAGTGCAGTGTAACACACACATGTATATCAATAAACAGAGGCAGAGGGTGCAGTATCGGGTGATTTCCTTGTCAGAGGTGATTTGGAGTCCATGTGTACAGTGTGGAATCTCAGAGTTAATGCTGTAGCTCAAAGTGACTAGAAGCTAACTTGGACCCTTTATAACACTCATCATTTAATGAAAATCAAACAAATCAATAAAAAAACAGGAGGGTTTTTTCTCTGTGTGTGTGTGTGTGTGATTCTTTAGCCACTCCTCAATAAATAAAAGAGAGTAGAAGTAAGGTATCCGTGAGTGTACGTTGTGTTATTAATTGTCCCTAAATTGTTTTTCCGAAGGTTATGGTATAGACAAACATAACATTTTGGCGACGAGGTGGATAAAAAAAAATTACGGCGGTTCTACCACAAGTAATACTGAGTATTTAGGCGCACTTGAAAATTATTATTTTCCTTTCTTTCGTAGCTAAAGTGTGACAGGTTAGCTACAATGGCTTTTGCTTTCGGCCATATGGAAGCTTTTGATGAAAGCATCGAGCCGTGGACCACGTACATCGAAAGATTCGAGCATTTCGTAGAGGCTAACAGCATCGCTGCTGACAAGAAAGTACCTGTGTTACTCAGTGTGATAGGTGGAAAAACATATGGACTACTCCGTAGTCTCATCGCTCCAGAGGAGCCGGGAGAGAAGAGCTTCAAGCACATCACGGACACGCTACAGCAACACTTCTCTCCGAAGCCCTTAATCATCGCTGAGCGATTTCGTTTTCACAGGAGGAATCAGGTAGAGAGTGAGTCTGTAACACAATGTGTTGCTGTACTAAGAGGATTATCAGAACACTGTGAATTTGGGGGACATTTAGATGATGCACTTCGTGATAGATTTGTGTGCGGTTTGAAGAGTGAAGCCACGCAAAAGCGCCTGCTGACGGAGACTATGTTAACGTTTCAAAGAGCGGTGGAACTGGCGGTCTCCATGGAAACAGCAGCTCGAGAAGCACACCAACTCAGCGGATCGGTGACGGTACATGCACTTTCATTAGCAAAAAGTAAAACTGCTAACAAATGTAAACGATGTGGAAAAACTAACCACAATGATGATGACTGTTGGTTTAAGGACAAAAACTGTAACACGTGGAAAGAAAGGCCATAGCAGTCGTGTGTGCAGGAAGAGCGACAAGGGCAGAAAGACAAAGAGTGAAAGCACATCAAAAGTTACATGGACAACATGGAGAGGCAATGTAAAAAAGGGAAGTGTACACCGTGTGGATGCAGAGGAAATGTCCAATGATGACGACACAGACACTGAATTAGCCCTGTATAAATTGTCACAGCCAGGGGAAAAGTCCAGTATCATCGTGAAACTAAAAGTTGAGGGTATTCCATTGGAAATGGAACTGGACACGGGTGCAGCAGTCTCGCTGATTTCGACACAAACCTATGACATGATGCTCCTGCCCCTACATGCAACTGACATTATCCTTCTCACTTACACTGGTCAAGCATTACATCCTGAAGGTTTAATTAATTTCCATATAAAAATGGGTAAGCAGACAGCTATTCTTCCATTATATGTTGTGCAGGGGAACTACCCTCCACTGTTTGGCAGAGAGCGGTTGCGTCAGATCAAACTGAATTGGAAAGAAATAAGAACAGTAAAAGTGAAAACACTAGAAACAGAGTTGCAGAAACATGCCGCCATTTTTTCACATCAATTGGGAGAAATGAAAAATATCAAAGTGAAAATAACACTGAAATCTGAGCACAAACCCAAATTTTGCCAGCCCAGGGTTGTTCCACATGCACTCCGCCCCAAGGTCGAGGCCGAACTGAACCGTCTCACAGAAATTGGGGTATTGTCCCCTATACAGTACAGCAGTTGGGCTACCCCTATAGTCCCAGTTGTAAAGAAAAATGGATCTGTACGCATCTGTGGTGACTTTAAAGTGACTGTTAACCCCGCTCTGCACATTGAACACTATCCTCTTCTACGCATTGAGGATCTGTTTGCGTCACTATCAGGAGGACAATGTTTCAGTAAATTGGATTTGTCACATGCGTACCTACAGATGAGGGTTGAGGAGGAGTCCAAGCAATTTCTTACAATTTCCACCCAGAAAGGGCTATTCCAGTACAACCGCCTTCCGTTTGGGATTGTTTCGGCACCAGCCATATTCCAGAGAGCTATGGACCAAGTATTGCTGGGTCTGTCAAACGTCCATTGTTACCTGGATGACATCTTAGTAACTGGATGGACTGAAGCTGAACACCTGGAAAACCTGGACGCAGTTCTTGGACGCCTGAAGCAGTTCGGCCTACATGTTGAAAACAGTAAGTGTGACTTCTTTAAAGACTCATCGGAGTACCTGGGTCATATAATTGATGCAGAAGGTTTGCACAAGTCACCTGAAAAAGTAAGAGCAATTTTTGAGGCTCCAACACCATCCAGTGTCACACAGCTGAGATCATTTCTTGGCTTGTTAAACTATTATGGGAGGTTTGTACCCAATCTGGCCACCATTGTGAATCCCTTAAACGCCCTGCTGTGTAAAGGGAAACGTTGGCAGTGGTCAGTCGAGTGCAACACTGCATTCAGAAAGGCAAAAGAGCAACTAGTGTCACAAAATGTCTTAATACATTATGAACCCCAGAATGTCATCCGCCTTGCATGTGATGCATCACCTTATGGTATTCGGGCTGTTATTTCACACATGTTGCCCAGTGGTGAAGAAAGGCCGGTAGCATTTGCATCACGCACACTCAGCAAGGCAGAACAAAATTATGCACAAATTGAGCGCGAGGCTTGTTAGTGTTCGGAGTCCGAAAATTCCATCAGTATCTCTATGGACGAAAGTTCATGCTTTTCACAGACCACCGCCCACTCACCACGATCTTTGGTGCACAGAAAGAAGTTCCGTCTATGGTAGCTGCTCGAATGCAAAGGTGGGCTTTGTTTTTGTCGGCACATAACTACACTACTGAGTATAAAAAGGCTGAACATCATGCAAATGCCGACGGCCTGTCCCGCTTACCGTTACGAGTGGAGCATAGAGAGAAAAAGGACGCGGTAGATTTATTCTACCTTGGACAGATGGAGAAACTTCCTGTCAGGACCACTGATATTCGACGTGAGACGCTGACTGACCCAACCTTGTCAGCAGTCCTTGAAATAGTCACAAAAGGGGCTCAGAATGGAAATCTGCCCAGTAACAATGAACTTGCACCTTTCATTGCCAGACACGATGAGCTGTCCGTACAACATGGATGTTTAATGCGTGGTATGAGAGTCATTGTTCCACAAAAGCTGCGCAACAGAGTACTTGAAGAATTGCATAGTGGTCACCCTGGAATTGTCCGAATGAAAGCAATTGCTCGCAGCTACGTGTGGTGGCCGGGTCTCGATGCTGACATTGAGCTGCAGGTAAAAATGTGTCAGTCATGCCAACAGGTACAGAAAATGCCATGTCACGCATCCCTCCACCCATGGGAGTGGCCATGAAAGCCATGGGAGCGTATTCACGTAGACTTTGCGGGGCCATGCGAGGGCCTTATGTATCTGGTTGTGGTTGACGCACATTCTAAGTGGCCTGAAGTGCAGTTAATGACATCAACAACTGCAGAAAAAACAATCGAAGTCCTGCGAAACCCCTTCAGTCATTATGGAGTGCCTGAGGTCCTCGTGAGTGATAATGGACCACAGTTTGTTGCACAGGAGTTTGCAACTTTCTTGAAGGGCAACAATGTAAAACACATCCGCTCAGCTCCATATCATCCAGCTACCAATGGGCAGGCTGAAAGGTTTGTTCAGTCTCTGAAACAAGCATTGAAACAAGCATCTACCCTACAGAGACGGCTTGATTCATTCTTGCTAATGTATCGGAACACACCACACCCAACAACAAAGGAATCTCCCTCCATGTTGTTTTTGGGACGCCAGCTACGCACACATCTGGATGCCCTGAAACGCAGTGTATTAGCTTCTGTGCGATCTTCACAGACTGCCCAGATCCTTCGCCGAGCTGGTCATTCAAGGCCAAGACGGTTTGAAATCGGTGATACAGTGCTGGCTCGAGATTACAGGGGGAGAGAGAGATGGACATCAGGTGTGGTGACTGCTCAAAGTGGGCCAATATCTTACACTGTAGATGTAGGAGCTTCCGAGGAATGGAGACGCCATGCGGATCAACTCTTGTCCATTCCCAATAAAACAGTTCAAATGCAGGGGGCACAGTCATCTGATACTAGTGAGGTGCCTGCTCCTGTCCAGACCTCTGGAAGTGTCATTCCTTCCACACCACAGAAGGAGCTACATGTTTCCAGTGACTCACCAGCAGAGAGCCAGTTAGCACAGGGCATATCTGATATTTCATCTGTGCCAGTCAGACGTTATCCACGTAGAGTAATTAAGCCTCCAAACCGTCTGACGTTGTAGAAGTACAAAAAAAATGAAATGAGAACCTTGCTGAACTGTAATTAGTTGTTAGTGGGCCTGTTCTGTCATGGGGCAGAATAATCCCCGAACTGGCTCGAGGCAAGAGGCAGTCTACCCTCTACCTCTAGAATGTATTCCTGAAAATTGGTAAGATTATATTGTTACTTCTGGAGTAAGAGGGGAGGAAATGTTATGTATGGCGTTTTAACATGTTGTTCCCTCAGGTGCCTGTGGGTGGCACCGGTAATAAAATGTATGTTGTCAATAAATAAAAGAGATTAGAAGTGAGGTATCTGTAAGTGTACGTTGTGTTATTAATTGTCCCTAAATTGTTTTTCCGAAGGTTATGGTATAGACGAACATAACAGGCAGGACTTTCTTCTGATGGGCACACCCTGCAGCCAGTGACATGCGAGGACAGAGTAGGTTCATACCATTATGTGAAAGATGGAAGGGTTCCTTCCTTTTCCTTAGTTCCTTTCACTGGAACTAAGGGGCCAAGCCCAGCTCCTGAAAAACAACCCCACACCATAATCCCCCCTCCACCAAACTTTACACTTGGCACAATGCAGTCAGACAAGTACCGTTGTCCTGGCAACCGCCAAACCCAGACTCGTCCATCAGATTGCCAGATGGAGAAGCGCGATTCGTCACTCCAGAGAACGCGTCTCCACTGCTCTAGAGTCCAGTGGCGGCGTGCTTTACACCACTGCATCCGACGCTTTGCATTGCACTTGGTGATGTATGGCTTGGATGCAGCTGCTCGGCCATGGAAACCCATTCCATGAAGCTCTCTGCGCACTGTTCTTGAGCTAATCTGAAGGCCACATGAAGTTTGGAGGTCTGTAGTGATTGACTCTGCAGAAAGTTGGCGACCTCTTCGCACTATGCGCCTCAGCATCCGCTGACCCCGCTCCGTCAGTTTACGTGGCCTACCACTTCGTGGCTGAGTTGCTGTCGTTCCCAAACACTTCCACGTTCTTATAATACAGCTGACAGTTGACTGTGGAATATTTAGGAGCGAGGAAATTTCACGACTGGATTTGTTGCACAGGTGGCATCCTATCACAGTTCCACGCTGGAATTCACTGAGCTCCTGAGAGCGACCCATTCTTTCACAAATGTTTGTAAAAACAGTCTGCATGCCTAGGTGCTTGATTTTATACACCTGTGGCCATGGAAGTGATTGGAACACCTGATTCTGATTATTTGGATGAGTGAATACTTTTGGCAATATAGTGTGTGTATATATATATATATACAATTTATAACAATAAAAAACAAATTATAAGAAATTTGTTTATTTATAACAAAGAAAACAATTTATAACAATAAAAACATTTGTAACTATATAATGAGTTAAATGTCTTCGAGCACCGTCATCTACAAATGAAACAAAGAAATAAGAAATAAGTCACATGGACATTAGATAAGATTTAGATGAACAGTTAAATAAATAAACGTCTATTATATAAGCCTTTTTTTTATCATGAAGCACGGCCACGTTTGCGGAACAGCAATGAAATCTACATCGTCTTAAAAATATCTTCTAAAATTCATCTTCTTAAATTATTCCAAGGAAGTGGAAAACATTAAAAACTCTTGTCTTTCTTTAAAACCTGCTGATATACAATGAGACAATATGTTTTTATCCCTAAACACAATGATCTTCCTTTAATTTAGTCATTTAACAATCAATTATTTTAATTCATTTAATTATCATTTATTTAGATAATTAAGGACATTTATCACTGCTCTTAGATGTAAATTAACAAATCATTTAGTTTATCTGTTCAACTTGTTTATGAACTATGTGTAGTTGTAAAATATCAAAATGTCATGCGATATGCAAAAACAGTAAATGAATGTTAATTATAGATCTATTGATTGCTAATTATGTGAAGATGTTTGTGTAGTTTTAGTTTTAATAATAATAATAATAATAACGTCATATTTGTTTAAAATATTCACTGTAATAGACTGCCAAACGTAATAGTACAGCTCTTTAAGCTCTTTATTTTTAATATAGTATCTTTCAGCATTTATTTACCCCTAGATGTCGCTGTGGAAAAGGGAATGTAAGATACAAACACTTCTACATCGGTACTCATAGTTGATACTCAGTTAAAAATGTTCTAATACAATGTGGTTACCATTTTAAACTCCTATGTAGTGCAAATTTCAGGGCCAATGAAATGAAATCTTCCACCTCAGTCGCCTTTATTGTCTTGAAATTCTTCTGTGTTGCTCCTAAAAATAGAATGAAATAATCACTGTTATTCTCTGCATTGTAACTTGTACACTGTATATAAATTTAGGTTAAAGAATCTGAGTTAGATTTGAGCTACGGAATTAATCAGTTGTTCAGAACATAAAAAATATCAATGAATTTTATTCTACAATGTAATATTAAACACAGTTATCTTTTATATAACCATTTTTAATATAGCAATGTAATTTAGAACAAAGCTCACCAATCACAATAGGGCAAATCCTGAGGTCTTGGAAGACAAGCCTAGAAAATAACTTGACCATAGGGACATGTTAAACTAAATTGTGTCCTGTAATTAGTATCACAGGTGTGTGTACATATATGTGTATTTTGATGTGAGCATTTTATTTGTTTTTGGATAAAATGATCTGCTTTGGATAAAAGTGTCTGTAAATGCAATGCAATTGTAAATAATTACTGAAAGATTAAATAAATGTGTAGTATATAATATAGAACTATATTTATTACCATCTTTCTCCTTTTCTCCTTCAGTTCTAATTTTTGGTCAAATTGTTGAAACTCTTCAAGAGTTAGGACATGGTCCATTTTCTAAAATTTCCTCCTCTGCCTCTCCACCTGGCACAGCCACAGCAGCCAGTATTCTGTGCTGCATACAGAGGATGTCTTGCTGGGTCTCAATAAGCTCTTGCTGCTTTTGCAAAGCCTTTGTGTGATATCCTATAGAAACAAATTAAACATGGATTCAGTTCCTTAAACATGTATGTCATTGTGTCAAAGAGCTGCTGTTGTAGCTTACTCTTGGTGGCTTCCTCTGATGAGGTCTGTGCCTGCGCTTCATTCAAGAGGAACATCCAACACTGCTGTGGATAAAAATCAAAATACTTATGTTTCAAAATATTACATACATTTTATTGAATATAACAATGACACTATGTTACAGACATTGATGGGGGGGGGGGGCTGATATTTGTTACTGAAGATTCTAGTAATGACTCCTGTGCTGCTGGAAAAAAATGATATACAGATGTAGGAATAAATAAACATTAAACATTCTTATTAACTTTTTTTTTTTCATTCACCTACAGAATAAATCAGGTGATCTAGGCATTTCCTGTTCCTGTTGGTCTATGGGAAAGAGAGAGAAATATAGAAATATATTGCTTATTGCTTCAAATCAATTTAGAATTTTTGAATGATATCTGAATTTTATATATATATATAACCTTTATATATATCTACTAACCTTTGTCTTGAGGATAAGTTTTGGGGAAAGGCTGATCTAAAAATACAATAGAAATAGGAAAAAGCATCTATTAGTTTACTTTGCATTTTAGAGCTTATATGATTATGCATAGCCTTGATGTCCGATGATGCCTGAGATAGACACAGGCTCCCCGTTACCCGAGAATAGATCGGATAAGCGCTACGGACAATGACATGAAAAAGAAATGATTATGCATAATCAAGAAAGCAAAATAAACAGATCAGAGTAAATCAACATTAGTGGCTGTGTGAATTATTTAGCCACTTACATGAACCACAATGTTTTTCTTTCTTTGTTTCTGTATTGTAATGTTACTTTAAAGCTTATTAAATACAAAAGCATACTTCAGTGGTTTCTTCCAACCAAGTGGTGGGAATAATTTCCACTGAATTGTCATCTCCAAATTCCACCTTATGAAAAGTTTTTGTCTCCATCTGTTTAGAGATAAAACAAACAGACAAATTAGTAGATTAATTAATTAATACAACAAATACATTCATTCAACAACTTATTTCTTATGATAACAGGTTGTGATTACTGTCCTCTTTGGCCTACCTGTTTATCATGAGGGAGACATTGGAGATTGGTTCAATGATGATAAGTTCTTGATTGTCTGAGTTTTGTCATGTTAGGTTGTGAGCTATGGTAAGTTTGTCGTGTGTGTGTGTGTGTGTGTGTGTGAAATAAATATACAAAATAAGTCATCAGCTCAGTGCTATAGCTGTTGTATTCCACTGCCAAGTTAGGTGAAAGAAGAAGGCCCAAGGCAACACTGAATATCATGAAATGGTCATACAGTTGATCAGCTAGAATTCCCTTTAATTCAGTCTTGCCAGTGTACACAGCAAACTGCTGCAGTTCAGTTGCCTTCCACCTATCTATGTCTTCTAGACGCCTTGGTTTTCTTGCAAAACAGCTTGGAATGCTCTTCCTGCCTTTGGGACACTTCATTCAATTCAATTCAATTTAGTTAATTTTGTATAGCGCCTTTTACAATGAACATTGTCTCAAAGCAGCTTTACAAAAGAAGAAAACAGAGAAAAAGGAGGGGAAAATGAAAAATAATAATAATAAATAAAAAATAAAAATAACTAATTAACTAGAAATAAGAATAAATTATTAAATTCTATAATTAGACTATTTTATCCCTAATGAGCAAGCCTGTGGCGACAAATTCATCAATTTGTCCAGCAGACATTCGCACACTCCGGTCACCTCTAATCCACTGTGTGATCATTTTTTTTTGTAACCCCCAGGCAGGCTTGGTGCATGTAGTCTATTGGAAATTGGTCAATCATGTCCAATGGCAGCCTTAAAAATGAAGACACTGGAATGACCTCATCATCCTGACGTCTTTCCATTTCAGCACGATGTGTCTCATCTGTGCGTAGAGTGAGATTATCCACCTCTGGGTAAGTAACACACCCAGAAACCCACATGCCCCTCTGAGGGCATTTATCACATCCATAATATCCTGAGTACTGCTTCATCTTTTTTACCATCACTTTTGCCGGTGCGTCACAAACAATACATTTAATCTTTATTTGTTTTCCCTCCAAACCATTTTCAAGGAGTTGCTGGATGTCTTTTATGGCTTCCTCAATAAAATCTAAACTTGTTGGTTTGGAAGGACCAAGTGTCAGTGTCACAGGAAAGACTCTAATGAGTGTCAGATGAATAGCACAGAGGATGGGCCAAAGATATGCCCTGCTGCTTTTGAAAATTGGCAGTCCATCAATATTAAATGAAATCTCCAGTGTTGTTATTTTTTCTGTTATCTCCCTTGGGTAGTGGTGCAGCTGCTACTTAGGTGGTCTCTTATGTTAAAATGAACACACTCCATCCCTGACTTCATACATGTTTTAATGTGTCTAGGAGTTTGTAGGAAGGTTCTTGCTGTTGAAGGCAATTCTGGATGTCCATATTTTTTAAGCCCCCTCAGGAGGTCATCAATGGCATTATGTGTAATGAGGAGTTTTGTAGCCCACTCCTGAAGAAATATTGTAAGTGAGGCTGGAAGCATTTCATCAATATCTTCAGGCCCTGAACTACAGCTTTCCTCACTGACCCCATTATTCACACTCTCATGTCCTGAACTGCAGTTCTCTTCCCTGACCACATTATTCACACTCTCATGTCCTGAACTGCAGTTCTCTTCCCTGACCCCATTATTCACACTCTCATGTCCTGAACTGCAGTTCTCTTCCCTGACCCCATTATTCACACTCTCATGTCCTGAACTGCAGTTCTCTTCCCTGACCACATTATTCACACTCTCATGTCCTGAACTGCAGTTCTCTTCCCTGACCCCATTATTCACACTCTCATGTCCTGAACTGCAGTTCTCTTCCCTGACCACATTATTCACACTCTCATGTCCTGAACTGCAGTTCTCTTCCCTGACCCCATTATTCACACTCTCATGTCCTGAACTGCAGTTCTCTTCCCTGACCACATTATTCACACTCTCATGTCCTGAACTGCAGTTCTCTTCCCTGACCACATTATTCACACTCTCATGTCCTGAACTGCAGTTCTCTTCCCTGACCACATTATTCACACTCTCATGTCCTGAACTGCAGTTCTCTTCCCTGACCACATTATTCACACTCTCATGTCCTGAACTGCAGTTCTCTTCCCTGACCACATTTGCCACACTCTCATTCCATAAACTGCAGTTCTCCTCACTGACTCCAGTCTCAACACTCTCAGAAGCACTCTGGATGTCTCTGTAATTTCTTTCATCCATGTTGACCTGACCCTGGAATTTTTGAGGTGTTATTGGAAATTTTAATTTCTTTCCAACAACCATTTTAGTCAGTGACCTCCGGGCACATTTCCACTGCCTTGTGTAGCGTTGTCTCCTTGACTTTGAACCCGTTCTAATTCCAAAATATTATGTATAAGAATGGAGGAGAGAACAAGCACGTCGGATAAAAGTGTGTGACCCAAGTCCTCTAAGGCATGGGAGCTTTTCATATTAAATTCCGCGATAAATGTTGTAACTTTACAAAGCGGAGCTTCAGAGTCACGGAAGCACGACAATGATGAACGAGCACATAAAGTTTAATGCAGATTTGTCATGTGCCATATTTGTGTGCTTAATGTGTTGGTCATTCACACAGAACGTGTTTTATTCCTAATTCCTTTTTTATTATTTTTTAATGAATGTGATATATGAATGTGTGTGACCGCTGCACGCGCATCTTTTGCAGCCCCTCGCGCATCTCATGTTCAAATCATTTCAACTTTTCCGAGCAGCGCAGCTCATCAATGTCACTCACAGAACATTGGACCAATCAGAAGGCCCCAGAGGCGGGGCCGCGCAGCTCATCAACGTCACTCACAGAACATTGGACCAATCAGAAGGCCCCAGAGGCGGGGCAGCGCAGCTCATCAACGTCACTCACAGAACATTGGACCAATCAGAAGGCCCCAGAGGCGGGGCAGCGCAGCTCATCAACGTTCCTCACAGAACATTGGACCAATCAGAAGGCCCCAGAGGCGGGGCAGCGCAGCTCATCAACGTCACTCACAGAACATTGGACCAATCAGAAGGCCCCAGAGGCGGGGCAAACGTTACAAGCTACGTTTACAGTAGCAGGTTGTCATGGCAACTTCATGGTACATCCTGAGCCCTTGGCGTTCTGTACTACGCTTTTAAACCCATTCCTAAACACAGAGTCTTGTATTTGTAAACACAAACATACCTTCTGTGTGGGTGTGTTATTCTGTGTGAGTGTGTTATTCTGTGTGAATGCTTTATTCTGTGCGAATGCTTTATTCTGTGCGAATGCTTTATTCTGTGTGAATGCTTTATTCTGTTTGAGTGCTTTATTCTGTGTGAATGCTTTATTCTGTGTGAGTGTGTTATTCTGTGTGAATGCTTTATTCTGTGTGAGTGTGTTATTCTGTGTGAGTGTGTTATTCTGTGTGAGTGTGTTATTCTGTGTGAATGCTTTATTCTGTGTGAGTGTGTTATTCTGTGTGAGTGTGTTATTCTGTGTGAGTGTGTTATTCTGTGTGAATGCTTTATTCTGTGTGAGTGTGTTATTCTGTGTGAGTGTGTTATTCTGTGTGAGTGTGTTATTCTGTGTGAGTGTGTTATTCTGTGTGAATGCTTTATTGTGTGTGAATGCTTTATTGTGTGTGAATGCTTTATTCTGTGTGAGTGTGTTATTCTGTGTGAATGCTTTATTCTGTGTGAGTGTGTTATTCTGTGTGAATGCTTTATTCTGTGTGAGTGTGTTATTCTGTGTGAGTGTGTTATTCTGTGTGAATGCTTTATTCTGTGTGAGTGTGTTATTCTGTGTGTGTTATTCTGTGTGAGTGTGTTATTCTGTGCGAGTGTGTTATTCTGTGTGAATGCTTTATTCTGTGTGAGTGTGTTATTCTGTGTGAATGCTTTATTCTGTGTGAGTGTGTTATTCTGTGTGAGTGTGTTATTCTGTGTGAGTGTGTTATTCTGTGTGAATGCTTTATTGTGTGTGAATGCTTTATTCTGTGTGAGTGTGTTATTCTGTGTGAATGCTTTATTCTGTGTGAGTGTGTTATTCTGTGTGAATGCTTTATTGTGTGTGAATGCTTTATTGTGTGTGAATGCTTTATTCTGTGTGAGTGTGTTATTCTGTGTGAATGCTTTATTCTGTGTGAGTGTGTTATTCTGTGTGAATGCTTTATTCTGTGTGAGTGTGTTATTCTGTGTGAGTGTGTTATTCTGTGTGAATGCTTTATTCTGTGTGAGTGTGTTATTCTGTGTGAATGCTTTATTGTGTGTGAATGCTTTATTCTGTGTGAGTGCTTTATTCTGTGTGAATGTGTTATTCTGTGTGAGTGTGTTATTCTGTGTGAATGCTTTATTCTGTGTGAGTGTGTTATTCTGTGTGAATGCTTTATTCTATGTGAGTGTGTTATTCTGTGTGAATGCTTTATTCTGTGTGAGTGTGTTATTCTGTGTGAATGCTTTATTGTGTGTGAATGCTTTATTCTGTGTGAGTGTGTTATTCTGTGTGAATGCTTTATTCTGTGTGAGTGTGTTATTCTGTGTGAATGCTTTATTCTGTGTGAGTGTGTTATTCTGTGTGAGTGCTTTATTGTGTGTGAGTGTGTTATTCTGTGTGAATGCTTTATTCTGTGTGAGTGTGTTATTCTGTGTGAGTGTGTTATTCTGTGTGAATGCTTTATTGTGTGTGAGTGTGTTATTCTGTGTGAATGCTTTATTGTGTGTGAATGTTTTATTGTGTGTGAGTGTGTTATTCTGTGTGAATGCTTTATTGTGTGTGAATGTTTTATTGTGTGTGAGTGCCAGTGAGGAAAATAATGAATTTAATCAATTTTGGAATAAGGCTGTACAAAATAACAAAATGTGGAAAAAGTGAAGCACTGAATACTTTCTGGATGCACGGTATAACAATTTATCAGTTGATTAGAAAATTTATTTCAAGATGTGAATTAAGTGTCACACAAGGGAGAAATCTAAATTGAAAGTTGTTGGGAAGCACTGGTTTTAAATTCTGTTTTTTTCTTTTTTAATAAATATCTCTATAGCAGCCAACTGAAATCAGCATTTCCATGTTTCCAATAGGGAGCTAATTCTTTATCTCCCTTGGATAGTGCTAGAGCTGCTCACCAATGGATCTCTTAATATAAAATATACACACACTATTACTGACTACTGCTGTATTAAGTAGATTTTTTACATTGCTTAGTTTTCAGCAATGTTCTTTCTGTTGATCTTTCTCCTTTTGTATTCCACCTGGGAGGTCAGTAACAAACCTAATGAGATATTTTGTTGTGAGCAGAAACACGTTGTGTGTGAAGCTGGAGCTGTTTCTTCTTTGCATTCTGTTCTCCCCTCTCACACCATTCTTCTAAAAAGTTCCTCTGTTTTTTAACCCTATTATTGTTCCTATTTTGATAAACCTTTTTGCCCAGTTGTATAACTGAAGTAGTGTTTTCAGTTTCACACTAAATTATATTCCAGGAATTTTCAATGTTAACCATTGCATATTTTGATAATGTCTTACCTGCCGTCTATCATCTTTTCCAGTTAGCTGAATGTTTTGCCAGTCCATTTGTGTGAAGTAACAGTTTGGCCACGATTTCCTCCATGTTTTCATAGTGTCATATGATGGATATGCAGTGTTTGGTCCCCACTGATCCTTTTAGACACAGGGTAGCAGTTGGTACTCAACCTTCATTACAATCATCAGATGACAAAATTTATGACTGCACTGAGAGATTGTCTAATATAAATAAATACTGGTTAAAACATGATTTAGCACATGTACGTGACAAATATTTGTCAGGTGATGTGTGTGATACTGATAATATACAGTCAATATTGCTCATACACAGTTGTGAGTAGTTCCAACACTTTACAGCCCTTAATCTAACAGACCTGGATCATCATCAGTTGACTAGTAAATTGCTTCCTGACCTGAAATGGGAGCTTCTGCTGGGGCCTTCTAGGAAAAGGGTAAGCAAACACTAACAACATTATGCATGAGCGCCCTCTACTGCCTGATCATGGTAATGTAGCATTTTCTCAGGCTTGTGGAAATACGGACCTGATTGTAGTTCGTTAATGAAATTAAACTCAGTTTTAAGCTGTTAATTGTGCACACAGTTTCGTTGGAGGACTGTATGTGTGTACGTCAAAATAATATAAATTAATTTCAGCTGTGAAAATTTGGATTTTTAACATGACTGTCATTAATGCATGTTACCTCAACTCGCATACATTTAATGTTCAAGGTGAGTTCCTTTATCAAAAACTCCATAATGGTCATTTAAACAAAACCTAAAAATAACCAATAGCAAACGTCCTGTATAGATCATCTGGGATGGATAGTTTTCGATTAGAAAATAAAACCTAAAAATAACCATTAGAGAACGTTGTGTATATGTTCTCTTTAGGTTGTAACAAAAAAAAAAACCTTCCTGCAACGTTCCTAAAACGTTATTTGGTTCCCAAAAAAAATAACCAAATGGGAACCATATGCTAACGTTATGTATTTGCTGGAGAGATCTCTGGCCCTCAGTGTTTCATGATGAAATATTACAATTACAGAAATGTACATGCTCCATTGGAAGGAATCACGTTTCATAAGTACGGTATATAGAATACATTTTCTCACAGAGTGTGTTGTAAATGTGAAATATTACTCTTAGATTAACATATTACTTATGTATTACTTGCTGAAAAAAAAATTACTTATCACAATTACTCCCTCCAAAATGTATTATAATGTGAGGCCATGTTGCAGTCCATCTGTAATCACAGAAACAAACTTGAGTATTAAAATAAAGATTTAGGAGCCATCTTCCTCTGTGCTCAGCCCTCATTCCCTCTTTCAGCTCATGATCATAACCTCCTCAACAATGAATGCTGTGTTTTTAGGCATAATGGTGACCAGTTTATCACCAAACCCTTTCTGGACTTGTTTGCTTTCTTTGTTTCAGTCGAAATATTTGGCTGCAAGCAAACAACAAAACTATTTGTGACATATAAAGCATCCCTGTATATATGTACATATAAACCAGTCCTGTAAATTCAGGACTCAGTATAATTAGCAATAAATTTAGCTATAATATATATAATTCCCTGGGGAAGAAAACAAGAGAAAAGAAAAGAATACCTCAGTGGCTTACTATTTTCTACAATTTAAATCCAGTATAAATTACAGAATACAGAAGCTGTACAAACCAAGATATAGAAAATGTAAAGAAACAAAACAAGATCCTACAACATTACAGTATATAGTTCAGTCTTTACATGGGCATGGCTCGCCAGCTTCAGCACCTCACAACCTCCTTGTCATGAAGGAGAAATGATCTGAAGTCTTCAGATGCACTCCAACGGTGATGTCCACTCAGAAGATGTAGGGAAAAAAAACAAAAGAACCAAAGAAAGATTCAAGAAGATAGGAGAAAAGCAGAAAAAGATAGAGGGGGGGTATCACAAACATTTCTATGAATAAATAATAAAAAATAAACACCACCACATATATTTCTTTCATATTAACAACAGTAACAAGCTTGTATTTAAGTGCAGAAAATAAACATTCATATCTCCGCACGGCTCACCTAACCCCATGTGTGTTTAAACACAATTTCTATAACTTGTATACATATTTTAACATAGCGCTGATATAAGACTCTTACCAAGAGAAACACTTTTCTTAACTTCGATAAGCAAAAGTCCGACTCATCTAGCCGTCCTCTCCCTCGTTATTTCTCGAGTAGCACTGATGTTGTATCTGCTCGCATCCGCTGACATTCAGCCCGCAATGTTGCTTCAAAATATAGTAATCTTCTCTTTTGTGTGAATCTCTACCACACTCTCAACCTTTCTCTCTCAATTTACCGGATAACTAGCACGTTTTTAATACAGCTTCATGCTCTCGCCATTACTCGGCTTCTCTTCCGGTTCTCCCTTTTTAATGTAAATGATATGACAATAATCTCCCCTCAAACTCTTCTGTCCTGAAGTCATCAGAAAACTTGATTACAGCTTTATCTCTGACTGTTACTGACACTGGAGACTCCTTCCATACATTTTACACAAATGTCTCCTTATGAGAACCTTCACCACATTAACAAAAGCTTTAATAAATCCGTTTATGTGGAGCGGCTGCTGTACAAGTCCCCGTGTGAGCCGTTACTATAGAAACGATAAGGTCTTAGACAGAGACGATCTGGAGTTTTTAAAACCTGACACAGAGTGTGTAAAATAGATCTGTTTACACATATTCTTCTGAAATCTGTGAATAAATTCACTGCTTGTTTTCATTACAAAACTACACAAGACTGTGTGTAAAACAGCTGAATGTTTCTAACACTTTATTTTCTTTGTACATGTGATCTGTATCTGCATTTATTTTTATATACAGTATATTTATCAACACGAGTTTATGAATTATCATATGAATGGCTGATTAGATAATTGCAGGAAGGAGCAGGTGTACAGTTATTCCTAATAAAGTGATCAGTGACACTCAGTGTATTAAAAGTCTGATCCCCAACATGGAAATGCAGGAACACCAGAGTCTTCATCTCGTCCACAGATGTTCATCACCAACTGAAAAGAAAAGAAAAACGTCTGAGTAAATAAATACAGACTGGACTGTCATACTTTATGACCAAGTTCTAGCTTGATCAAGAGCAGGAAATCATCTGTGCTCCCAGAGAAACATTATTATCCTCTTTTTATAATTTACTGTTCAAAATGTCTTTCATTACAATCTGTAACATTTAGCTAGAACAAACAAGAAATTCCACCAGAAACCATCACATCACTTCTCTTCTCTTCTCACCGTCTCTGGAGAGTTGCTGTGTTTCAACTCTCGCTCTACATGAATATATTTAAGTGCAGACTTTAAGAAGAAGCTGAAGTGAATTTTACAGGAATGAGAGAAGACACAGTGTGGAAGCACAGAATAAAGAGATAGCAGGGTGATACCGGCAGGTGAGGTGTTCATTTATAGTCACGCTCATGCACTCAGTTTGGATATTTTGTAGTCTCAGATTCTCTGTCTTCTACTTTCACATGAAATTTAAATCCACACCAAACAGCATTAAAGCAAATTGTTAGAAAACGTCTGATTAAACAGAATATAGTGAAATTGTAACACATTAATCTGATATTTATGGAAATGTATAAACTAATGCTAATAAACATAATAATGCTATCAGTCTTTTAATTCATTTCAGTGTTTATCTAAAACAGATCATTACTCACTTCACTGTCTGTAGATTGTGATTTTCCCTCTTTAGATCAGAGAGACTCTTCACTCCTGAGTCTCCTAGATTATTCCCAAACAGATCCAGGTCTCTCAGGTGTGAGGGGTTTGATCTCAGAGCTGAAGTCAGAGCAGAACAGCCTTCATCTGAGAAATCACACCTACGCAACCTGCAGACACACAATAACACACTCTTCATCAACAGAGCTTCAACTAGGTTTAATATTTACTTTAAAAATGATTTTTATCGCTTCTTCCTGCTTCACACACCTCTGCATTCTCTTTCTAATCAGATCTCAATAACTAATGTAGCGAAGGGAATGATTTTTAAAAACACTCATCATAAACATTATTAATGATAAATACCTTAATGTTTAGACATTGGGTTTTGGATTCTGTATTTCTGACAAAATGTGTAATAATATGAGACAATTTTAAGACCTTAGTGATAAAAATACTGAGGAAAACTGCATGGGTGTGATACTGTTTGTCCATTCATCTGTTCCTGATCTGACAGATCTGGCAACCCGGTTCAGAGCCACTAGAGACAGACTAACTGAATGAGTACTTTCTAACAGAACAAATTCTCACTTTAAAGAATTTCACTGCTGCATTTAAACCCCGTAACTCAAACACAGTGCATTTATATAGCATTTATAGTCTGTGTTCCAGGTGTAGTCTCTGTGATTAGTTACAGTTTATCTAATGTAAACATGTTTTAGTAAATTTCATTGTAATTACAGAAACACTGCAGTTGCATCAAGTCACATTTTATGAAGTGGATCTAACATACGTACATCTGAACCAAAGACTCAGTGACCAATTATCAGTGTGCAGAAAAAATAAACAATCATCTTCCTCAGGTCATTGATGATGAACCTAAAACCCCTGCTTCAGTCTCACTATTAGAGAAAGTGTCTTAGTGAGGATCAGGTCATGTGACTCTCAGAGAGATGATCTTACCACAGTGTCTCCAGTTTACAGAGAGGATTCTCCAGTAGAGCAGAGAGACTCTTCACTCCCGAGTCTCCTAGATTATTAAAGGACAGATCCAGTTCTCTCAGGTGTGAGGGGTTTGATCTCAGAGCTGAAGTCAGAGCAGCACAGTCTTCATCTGAGACACGACAATACTCCAACCTGCAGACACACAATAACACACTCTTCATCAACAGATACTCAACAGATCCCTCTGTACAATATTTATTTAAATTCAGAATATCATGAGGATTTATTATCACCTGTTAATGAAAAAAATGTTCTTACAAAACGTCTTAATCTAATATTGTTTAAAAATAAACAAAAATATACACACAGTATGTAACTTTAGAAAATTTCATTCACTCTTTTTTCTGACTCCTCCCATCATTTCAGAGTCTTGCTACTAAAAAAGGAGTTCATTAAATTCATGACATTTTCTCTCTCACAGGTATACCATGTAATATTATCTCTTTTACAGCTTGTGTGTGAAGCAGTGTCGTGTAGATCCTTTATTATTATTATTATTCTACAATAATCTATATTATACACCTCTTATTTCATTCCTCATTTATACTGATACTACTGTATGTATTATTCTTTATTTATTTATTTTCTACAGTCTCTTCTCTTCTCTTCTCTTCTCTTCTCTTCTCTTCTCTTCTCTTCTCTTCTCTTATTGTTCTCTCCTCTCTCATTCTCTCATCTCTCCTGCTGCTTGTATCTTGTCTACTTCATGCTCTTGGTGACTTTTCTATCCTATTTCTTTGAGGGTGGAATCATCAGAGAGTATCTCCGAGACTGGACTTGAGTAAAACGGTCAGTTATCATACTAGTATTTCTAGTGCTGAGAATTCCTTTATCAATAGACAGAACAGCTGAATGATGGAGTCTGTTCTGGTCCATTGTTCACCTAAGTCATGTCTGGATTTTAACTTAAATACTGCATTGGTGGAATAATAGAAAGTCATGATGTTCAGACTGTAATGTCTTAGTGCTTTAACAGATTAGATTTTATTTAGATCTATCTTTAGGATTATTTCATTTAAGTCTTTTGTAGGTCTTGGGTATGGAATAATATTCTAAAGGGTCCTATATGTCAGGGGTTTTCAGAATCAGAGACAGTGGGCCTCCTTTTTAACACAACATACATTTGTTAGCGACTTTTATCAACTGTGTTAACATTAAAAATTAAAGGTAGACTTTTATCTGAATAATAAGATTGTTGTGTTTTCTGACAGGTTTTTATTGAGTGTGTATAGGTGTGTATTTTAGTCACATTGTGTGTGTGTGTGTGTGTGGGTGTGTATAAGTGTGTATTTCAGTCATGTGGTGTGTGTGTATAGGTGTGTATTTTAGTCACATGGTGTGTGTGTGTGTGTATAGGTGTGTATTTTAGTCATGTGGTGTGTGTGTGTGTGTATAGGTGTGTATTTTAGTCACATGGTGTGTGTGTCTGTGTATAGGTGTGTATTTTAGTCATGTGGTGTGTGTGTGTGTGTATAGGTGTGTATTTTAGTCATGTGGTGTGTGTGTGTGTGTATAGGTGTGTATTTTAGTCACATGGTGTGTGTGTGTGTATAGGTGTGTATTTTAGTCATGTGGTGTGTGTGTGTGTGTTTTTTAATCACATGGTGTGTGTGTGTGTATTTTAGTCACATGGTGTGTGTGTGTGTATTTTAGTCACATGGTGTGTGTGTAGGTGTGTATTTTAGTCACGTGGTGTGTGTGTGTGTATGTATAGGTGTGTATTTTAGTCATGTGGTGTGTGTGTGTGTGTGTGTGTAGGTGTGTATTTTAGTCACGCGGTGTGTGTGTGTGTGTATAGGTGTGTATTTTAGTCACGTGGTGTGTGTGTGTGTATGTGAGTGTGTATAGGTGTGTATTTTAGTCACGTGGTGTGTGTGTGTGTGTATAGGTGTGTATTTTAGTCACGTGGTGTGTGTGTGTGTGTATAGGTGTGTATTTTAGTCACGTGGTGTGAGTGTGTATAGGTGTGTATTTTAGTCACGTGGTGTGTATGTGTGTGTATAGGTGTGTATTTTAGTCACGTGTTGTGTGTGTGTGTGTGTATAGGTGTGTATTTTAGTCACATGGTGTGTGTGTGTGTATAGGTATGTATTTTAGTCACATGGTGTGTGTGAGTGTGTGTGTGTGTGTGTGTATAGGTGTGTATTTTAGTCATATGGTGTGTGTGTGAGATAGGTGTGTGAGATTAAAGTATCACGAGAGTGGATCTAGAGCATATTCAAGTGCACACTAGTAGTATTTTGGCATGCGTGTGTCTGTTTCTGTGTGTGTGTGTGTGTGAGTGTGTGTGTGTGTGTGTGTGTGTGTGTGTGTGTGTGTGTGTGTGTGTGGAGAGAGATGTCAGTCAAAATCGCGTACAGTAAACGGTAACAGTGCTCAACTAAAGCGATCAACATTTATTTAATTCCTCTACACTCCGGTGGTAAAATTCAGGATAAATCATTCAGGGCTAGATTAAAATCATTCGGGGCTCGAGCCCTAGTGACGCCCCTGGGTGAACCTAAAACCCCTGCTTCAGTCTCACTATTAGAGAAAGTGTCTTAGTGAGGAGCAGGTCATGTGACTCTCAGAGAGATGATCTTACTTCAGTGTCTCCAGTTTACAGAGAGGATTCTCCAGTAGAGCAGAGAGACTCTTCACTCCTGAGTCTCCTAGATTATTCTCAGACAGATTCAGGTCTCTCAGGTGTGAGGGGTTTGATCTCAGAGCTGAAGTCAGAGCAGCACAGTCTTCATCTGAGAAATCACAATCCCACAACCTGCAGACACACAATAACACACTCTTCATCAACAGATACTCAACATGTATATAGGTGTGTATTTTAGTCACCTGGTGTGTGTGTGTCTGTGTATTTTAGTCAAGTGGTTTGTGTGTGTGTGTGTGTGTGTGTGTGTGTGTATAGGTGTGTATTTTAGTCACATGGTGTGTGTGTGTGTATAGGTGTGTATTTTAGTCATGTGGTGTGTGTGTGTGTATGGGTGTTTGTGTATAGGTGTGTATTTTAGTCACGTGGTGTGTGTGTGTAAGTGTGTTTTTTAGTTACCTGGTGTGTGTGTGTGTATATTGGTGTGTGTGAGTGTGTATAAGTGTGTATTTTAGTCACCTGGTGTGTGTGTGTGTGTGTGTATAGATGTGTATTTTAGTCATGTGGTGTGTGTGTGTGTGTATAGATGTGTATTTTAGTCACGTGGTGTGTGTGTGTGTGTGTGTGTATAGGTGTGTATTTTAGTCACCTGGTGTGTGTGTGTGTGTATAGGTGTATATTTTAGTCATGTGGTTTGTGTGTGTGTGTGTATAGGTGTGTATTTTAGTCACCTGGTGTGTGTGTGTGTGTGTGTGTATAGGTGTATATTTTAGTCATGTGGTATGTGTGTGTGTGTGTGTGTATAGGTGTGTATTTTAGTCACCTGGTGTGTGTGTGTGTGTATAGGTGTGTATTTTAGTCACGTGGTGTGTGTGTGTGTATAGGTGTGTGTGAGTGTGTATAGGTGTATATTTTAGTCACCTGGTGTGTGTGTGTATATAAGTGTGTATTTTAGTCACCTGGTGTGTGTGTGTGTATAGGTGTGTATTTTAGTCATGTGGTGTGTGTGTCTGTGTATAGATGTGTATTTTAGTCACGTGGTGTGTGTGTGTGTGTATAGATGTGTATTTTAGTCACGTGGTGTGTGTGTGTGTGTGTGTATAGGTGTGTATTTTAGTCACCTGGTGTGTGTGTGTGTGTGTGTGTATAGGTGTGTATTTTAGTCACGTGGTGTGTGTGTGTGTGTGTGTATAGGTGTGTATTTTACTCACATGGTGTGTGTGAGTGTGTATAGGTGTATATTTTAGTCACATGGTGTGTGTGTGTGTGTGTATAGGTGTGTATTTTACTCACGTGGTGTGTGTGTGTGTATAGGTGTGTGTGTTTGTATAGGTGTGTATTTTAGTCACCTGGTGTGTGTGTGTGTGTGTGTGAGATAGGTGTATGACATTAAAGTATCGCGAAAGCGGATCTAGAGCATATTCGAGTGCACACTCGTAGTATTTTAGCTTGCGTGTGTGTGTTTCTGTGTGTGTGTATGTGTGTTTGGCGTGTGTGTGTGTGTGTGTGTGTGTGGAGAGAGATACAGTAAACGGTAACAGTGCTCAACTAAAGCGATCAACATTTCCTTAATTCCTCTACACTCCGGTGGTAAAATTCAGGATAAATCATTCAGGGCTAGATTAAAATCATTCGGGGCTCGAGCCCTAGTGACGCCCCTGGGTGAACCTAAAACCCCTGCTTCAGTCTCACTATTAGAGAAAGTGTCTTAGTGAGGAGCAGGTCATGTGACTCTCAGAGAGATGATCTTACTTCAGTGTCTCCAGTTTACAGAGAGGATTCTCCAGTAGAGCAGAGAGACTCTTCACTCCTGAGTCTCCTAGATTATTCCTAGACAGATTCAGATCTCTCAGGTGTGAGGGGTTTGATCTCAGAGCTGAAGTCAGAGCAGAACAGTCTTCATCTGAGACACCACAATACTCCAACCTGCAGACACACAATAACACACTCTTCATCAACAGATACTCAACATGTATATAGGTGTGTATTTTAGTCACGTGGTGTGTGTGTGTGTATATAGGTGTGTATTTTAGTCATGTGGTGTGTGTGTGTGTGTTTTAGTCACGTGGTGTGTGTGTGTGTATAGGTGTGTATTTTAGTCACGTGGTGTGTGTGTGTGTATAGGTGTGTATTTTAGTCACGTGGTGTGTGTGTGTATAGGTGTGTATTTTGGTCACATGGTGTGTGTGTGTGTGTTTGTATAGGTGTGTATTTTAGTCACGTGGTGTGTGTATTTTAGTCATATGGTGTGTGTATGTGTGTATAGGTGTGTATTTTGGTCACGTGGTGTGTGTGTTTATAGGTGTGTATTTTAGTCATGTGGTGTGTGTGTGTGTATAGGTGTGTATTTTAGTCATATGGTGTGTGTGTGAGATAGGTGTGTGAGATTAAAGTATCGCGAGAGTGGATCTAGAGCATATTCGAGTGCACACTCGTAGTATTTTGGCTTGCATGTGTGTGTGTGTGTGTGTGTGTGTGAGTGTGTGTGAGTGTGTGTGTGTGTGTTTGGAGAGAGATACAGTAAACGGTAACAGTGCTCAACTAAAGCGATCAACATTTCCTTAATTCCTCTACAATCTGGTGGTAAAATTCAGGATAAATCATTCAGGGCTAGATTAAAATCATTCGGGGCTCGAGCCCTAGTGACGCCCCTGGGTGAACCTAAAACCCCTGCTTCAGTCTCACTATTAGAGAAAGTGTCTTAGTGAGGATCAGGTCATGTGACTCTCAGAGAGATGATCTTACCTCAGTGTCTCCAGTTTACAGAGAGGATTCTCCAGTAGAGCAGAGAGACTCTTCACTCCTGAGTCTCCTAGTTTATTCCAGGACAGATTCAGTTCTCTCAGGTGTGAGGGGTTTGATCTCAGAGCTGAAGTCAGAGCAGAACAGCCTTCATCTGAGAAATTACAACCACACAACCTGCAGACACACAATAACACACTCTTCATCAACAGATACTCAACATGTGTATAGGTGTGTATTTTAGACACATGGTATGTGTGTGTATATTGGTGTGTATTTTAGTCACGTGGTGTGTGTGTGTATAGGTGTGTATTTTAGTCAAGTGGTGTGTGTGTGTGTATAGGTGTGTATTTTAGTCACGTGGTGTGTGTGTGTGTGTGTATAGGTGTGTATTTTAGTCACGTGGTGTGTGTGTGTGTGTGTGTGAATAGGTGTGTATTTTAGTCACGTGGTGTGTGTGTGTGTGTGTATAGGTGTGTATTTTAGTCACGTGGTGTGTGTGTGTGTGTGAATAGGTGTGTATTTTAGTCACGTGGTGTGTGTGTGTGTGTGTATAGGTGTGTATTTTAGTCACGTGGTGTGTGTGTGTGTATAGGTGTGTATTTTAGTCACGTGGTGTGTGTGTGTGTGTGTATAGGTGTGTATTTTAGTCACGTGGTGTGTGTGTGTGTGTATATAGGTGTGTATTTTAGTCTCGTGGTGTGTGTGTATAGGTGTGTATTTTAGTCACGTGGTGTGTGTGTGTATAGGTGTGTATTTTAGTCACGTGGTGTGTGTGTGTGTATAGGTGTGTATTTTAGTCACGTGGTGTGTGTGTGTGTGTGTATAGGTGTGTATTTTAGTCACGTGGTGTGTGTGTATAGGTGTGTATTTTAGTCACGTGGTGTGTGTGTGTGTATAGGTGTGTATTTTAGTCACGTGGTGTGTGTGTGTGTGTATAGGTGTGTATTTTAGTCACGTGGTGTGTGTGTGTGTATATAGTTGTGTATTTTAGTCTCGTGGTGTGTGTGTATAGGTGTGTATTTTAGTCATGTGGTGTGTGTAAGTGTGTATAGGTGTGTATTTTAGTCACATGGTGTGTGTGTGTGTGTATAGGTGTGTATTTTAGTCACGTGGTGTGTGTGTGTATAGGTGTGTATTTTAGTCACGTGGTGTGTGTGTGTGTGTGTATAGGTGTGTATTTTAGTCACGTGGTGTGTGTGTGTGTGTGTGTGAATAGGTGTGTATTTTAGTCACGTGGTGTGTGTGTGTGTGTGTGTGAATAGGTGTGTATTTTAGTCACGTGGTGTGTGTGTATAGGTGTGTATTTTAGTCACCTGGTGTGTGTGTGTGTGTGAATAGGTGTGTATTTTAGTCACGTGGTGTGTGTGTGTGTGTGTATAGGTGTGTATTTTAGTCACGTTGTGTGTGTGTGTGTATAGGTGTGTATTTTAGTCACGTGGTGTGTGTGTGTGTGTGTGTGTATAGGTGTGTATTTTAGTCACGTGGTGTGTGTGTGTGTGTATATAGGTGTGTATTTTAGTCTCGTGGTGTGTGTGTATAGGTGTGTATTTTAGTCACGTGGTGTGTGTGTGTATAGGTGTGTATTTTAGTCACGTGGTGTGTGTGTGTGTATAGGTGTGTATTATAGTCACGTGGTGTGTGTGTGTGTGTATAGGTGTGTATTTTAGTCACGTGGTGTGTGTGTGTGTGTATAGGTGTGTATTTTAGTCACGTGGTGTGTGTGTATAGGTGTGTATTTTAGTCACGTGGTGTGTGTGTGTGTATAGGTGTGTATTTTAGTCACGTGGTTTGTGTGTGTGTATAGGTGTGTATTTTAGTCACGTGGTGTGTGTGTGTATAGGTGTGTATTTCAGTCACGTGGTGTGTGTGCGTGTATAGGTGTGTATTTTAGTCTCGTGGTGTGTGTGTATAGGTGTGTATTTTAGTCACGTGGTGTGTGTGTCTGTAAATATAGTTGTGTATTTTAGTCACATGGTATGTGTGTGTGTGTACAGGTGTGTATTTTAGTCATGTGGTGTGTGAGTGTGTATTTTAGTCATGTGGTGTGAGTATATAGGTGTGGATTTTAGTCACATGATGTGTGTTTGTATATAGGTGTGTATTTTAGTCACGTGGTGTGTGTGTGTGTGTATAGGTGTGTATTTTAGTCACGTGGTGTGTGTCTGTGTATAGGTGTGCATTTTAGTCACGTGGTGTGTGTGTGTGTATAGATGTGTATTTTAGTCACGTGGTGTGCGTGTGTGTGTGTATAGGTGTGTATTTTAGTCACGTGGTGTGTGTGTGTGTATAGGTGTGTATTTTAGTCACGTGGTGTGTGTGTGTGTGTGTATAGGTGTGTATTTTAGTCACGTGGTGTGTGTGTGTGTATAGGTGTGTATTTTAGTCACGTGGTGTGCGTGTGTGTGTGTATATGTGTGTATTTTAGTCACGTGGTGTGTGTGTGTGTATAGGTGTGTATTTTAGTCACGTGGTGTGTGTGTCTGTGTGTGTATAGGTGTGTATTTTAGTCACGTGGTGTGTGTGTGTGTATAGGTGTGTATTTTAGTCACGTGGTGTGTGTGTGTGTGTGTGTGTATAGGTGTGTATTTTAGTCACGTGGTGTGTGTGTGTGTGTGTGTGTATAGGTGTGTATTTTAGTCACGTGGTGTGTGTGTGTGTATAGGTGTGTATTTTAGTCACGTGGTGTGTGTGTGTATAGGTGTGTATTTTAGTCACATGTTGTGTGTGTGTGTATAGGTGTGTATTTTAGTCACGTGGTGTGTGTGTGTGTGTGTGTGTATAGGTGTGTATTTTAGTCACCTGGTGTGTGTGTGTGTATAGGTGTGTATTTTAGTCACGTGGTGTGTGTGTGTGTGTATAGGTGTGTATTTTAGTCACATGGTGTGTGTGTGTGTGTGTATAGGTGTGTATTTTAGTCACATGGTGTGTGTGTGTGTGTGTGTATAGGTGTGTATTTTAGTCACCTGGTGTGTGTGTGTGTGTGTATAGGTGTGTATTTTAGTCACGTGGTGTGTGTGTGTGTGTATAGGTGTGTATTTTAGTCACGTGGTGTGTGTGTGTGTGTATAGGTGTGTATTTTAGTCACTTGGTGTGTGTGTGTGTGTGTGTATAGGTGTGTATTTTAGTCACATGGTGTGTGTGTGTGTATAGTTGTGTATTTTAGTCACCTGGTCTGTGTGGGGGTGTGTGTGTATGTGTGTATAGGTGTGTATTTTAGTCATGTGGTGTGTGTGTGTGTGTTTGTATAGGCATGTATTTTAGTCACGTGGTGTGTGTGTGTGTATAGGTGTGTATTTTAGTCAGTGTGTGTGTGTGTGTGTGTGTATAGGTGTGTATTTTAGTCACGTGGTGTGTGTGTGTGTGTGTGTGTATAGGTGTGTATTTTAGTCATGTGGTGTGTGTGTGTGTATAGGTGTGTATTTTAGTCATGTGGTGTGTGTGTGTGTGTATAGGTGTGTATTTTAGTCACGTGGTGTGTGTGTGTGTGTATAGGTGTGTATTTTAGTCACGTGGTGTGTGTGTGTGTGTATAGGTGTGTATTTTAGTCACGTGGTGTGTGTGTGTGTGTGTGTGTATAGGTGTGTATTTTAGTCACCTGGTGTGTGTGTGTGTGTGTGTGTGTGTGTATAGGTGTGTATTTTAGTCACGTGGTGTGTGTGTGTATAGGTGTGTATTTTAGTCATGTGTTGTGTGTGTTTGTGTGTGTGTGTGTGTGTATAGGTGTGTATTTTAGTCACGTGTTGTGTGTATGTATTGGTGTGTATTTTAGTCATGTGGTGTGTGTGTGTATAGGTGTGTATTTTAGTCACGTGGTGTGTGTGTGTGTGTGTATAGGTGTGTATTTTAGTCACGTGGTGTGTGTGTGTGTATAGGTGTGTATTTTAGTCACGTGGTGTGCATGTGTGTGTGTATAGGTGTGAATTTTAGTCACGTGGTGTGTGTGTGTGTATAGGTGTGTATTTTAATCACGTGGTGTGTGTGTGTGTGTGTGTATAGGTGTGAATTTTAGTCACGTGGTGTGTGTGTGTGTGTATAGGTGTGTATTTTAGTCTCGTGGTGTGTGTGTAAAGGTGTGTATTTTAGTCACGTGGTGTGTGTAAGTGTGTATAGGTGTGTATTTTAGTCACATGGTGTGTGTGTGTGTGTGTATAGGTGTGTATTTCAGTCACGTGGTGTGTGTGTGTGTGTATAGGTGTGTATTTTAGTCACGTGGTGTGTGTGTGTGTATAGGTGTGTATTTTAGTCACCTGGTGTGTGTGTGTGTGTGTATAGGTGTGTATTTTAGTCACGTGGTGTGTGTGTGTATAGGTGTGTATTTTAGTCACGTGGTGTGTGTGTGTGTATAGGTGTGTATTTTAGTCATATGGTGTGTGTGTGTGTATAGGTGTGTATTTTAGTCACGTGGTGTGTGTGTGTGTATAGGTGTGTATTTTAGTCATATGGTGTGTGTGTGTATATAGGTGTGTATTTTAGTCACGTGGTGTGTGTGTGTGTATATAGTTGTGTATTTTAGTCTCGTGGTGTGTGTGTATAGGTGTGTATTTTAGTCACGTGGTGTGTGTGTCTGTATATATAGTTGTGTATTTTAGTCACATGGTATGTGTGTGTGTGTACAGGTGTGTATTTTAGTCATGTGGTGTGTGAGTGTGTATTTTAGTCATGTGGTGTGTGTGTATAGGTGGGTATTTTAGTCATGTGGTGTGTGTATATAGGTGTGGATTTTAGTCACATGATGTGTGTTTGTATAGGTGTGTATTTTAGTCATGTGGAGTGTGTGTGTGTCTGTGTATAGGTGTGCATTTTAGTCATGTGGTGTGTGTGTGTGTATAGATGTGTATTTTAGTCACGTGGTGTGCAGGTGTGTGTGTATAGGTGTGTATTTTAGTCACCTGGTGTGTGTGTGTGTATAGGTGTGTATTTTAGTCACGTGGTGTGTGTGTGTGTATAGGTGTGTATTTTAGTCACGTGGTGTGTGTGTGTGTGTGTATAGGTGTGTATTTTAGTCACGTGGTGTGTGTGTGTGTGTATAGGTGTGTATTTTAGTCACGTGGTGTGTGTGTGTGTATAGGTGTGTATTTTAGTCACGTGGTGTGTGTGTGTGTATAGGTGTGTATTTTAGTCACGTGGTGTGTGTGTGTGTATAGGTGTGTATTTTAGTCACGTGGTGTGTGTGTGTGTGTGTGTGTATAGGTGTGTATTTTAGTCACGTGGTGTGTGTGTGTGTGTGTATAGGTGTGTATTTTAGTCATGTGGTGTGTGTGTGTGTATAGGTGTGTATTTTAGTCACGTGGTGTGTGTGTGTGTATAGGTGTGTATTTTAGTCACGTGGTGTGTGTGTGTGTGTGTGTGTGTATAGGTGTGTATTTTAGTCACGTGGTGTGTGTGTGTGTATAGGTGTGTATTTTAGTCACGTGGTGTGTGTGTGTGTGTGTGTAGGTGTGTATTTTAGTCACGTGGTGTGTGTGTGTGTGTGTGTGTGTATAGGTGTGTATTTTAGTCACGTGGTGTGTGTGTGTGTATAGGTGTGTATTTTAGTCACGTGGTGTGTGTGTGTGTGTGTATAGGTGTGTATTTTAGTCACGTGGTGTGTGTGTGTGTATAGGTGTGTATTTTAGTCACGTGGTGTGTGTGTGTATAGGTGTGTATTTTAGTCACGTGGTGTGTGTGTGTGTATAGGTGTGTATTTTAGTCACGTGGTGTTTGTGTGTGTATAGGTGTGTATTTTAGTCATGTGGTGTGTGTGTGTGTATAGGTGTGTATTTTAGTCATGTGGTGTGTGTGTGTATAGGTGTGTATTTTAATCACGTGGTGTGTGTGTGTGTGTATAGGTGTGAATTTTAGTCACGTGGAGTGTGTGTGTGTGTGTATAGGTGTGTATTTTAGTCACGTGGTGTGTGTGTGTGTGTGTATAGGTGTGTATTTTAGTCACGTGGTGTGTGTGTGTATAGGTGTGTATTTTAGACACATGGTGTGTGTGTGTGTATATAGGTGTGTATTTTAGTCACGTGGTGTGTGTGTATAGGTGTGTATTTTAGTCACGTGGTGTGTGTGTGTGTGTATAGGTGTGTATTTTAGTCACGTGGTGTGTGTGTGTATAGGTGTGTATTTTAGTCACGTGGTGTGTGTGTGTGTATAGGTGTGTATTTTAGTCACGTGGTGTGTGTGTGTGTGTATATAGGTGTGTATTTTAGTCACCTGGTGTGTGTGTGTGTGTGTATATAGGTGTGTATTTTAGTCATGTGGTGTGTGTGTGTGTGTGTGTGTGTATAGGTGTGTATTTTGGTCACCTGGTGTGTGTATGTGTGTGTATAGGTGTGGATTTTAGTCATGTGGTGTGTGTGTGTGTGTGTGTGTATAGGTGTGTATTTTAGTCACATGGTGTGTGTGTGTGTATAGGTGTGTATTTTAGTCACGTGGTGTGTGTGTGTATATAGGTGTGTATTTTAGTCACGTGGTGTGTGTGTGTGTGTGTATAGGTGTGTATTTTAGTCACGTGGTGTGTGTGTGTGTGTGTGTGTGTGTGTGTATAGGTGTGTATTTTAGTCATGTGGTGTGTGTGTGTGTATAGGTGTGTATTTTAATCATGTGGTGTGTGTGTGTGTGTGTATAGGTGTGAATTTT
The DNA here is from genome assembly GCF_019097595.1 of Hemibagrus wyckioides. Lineage (NCBI taxonomy): Eukaryota > Metazoa > Chordata > Actinopteri > Siluriformes > Bagridae > Hemibagrus > Hemibagrus wyckioides. The sequence continues at coordinate 13,323,436 of NC_080721.1, read as the reverse complement.
AGTCACGTGGTGTGTGTGTGTGTATAGGTGTGTATTTTAGTCACGTGGTGTTTGTGTGTGTATAGGTGTGTATTTTAGTCACGTGGTGTGTGTGTGTGTATAGGTGTGTATTTTAGTCACGTGGTGTTTGTGTGTGTGTATAGGTGTGTATTTTAGTCATGTGGTGTGTGTGTGTGTATAGGTGTGTATTTTAGTCATGTGGTGTGTGTGTGTATAGGTGTGTATTTTAATCACGTGGTGTGTGTGTGTGTGTATAGGTGTGTATTTTAGTCACGTGGTGTGTGTGTGTGTGTATAGGTGTGTATTTTAGTCACGTGGTGTGTGTGTGTGTGTGTATAGGTGTGTATTTTAGTCACGTGGTGTGTGTGTGTGTGTATAGGTGTGTATTTTAGTCACGTGGTGTGTGTGTGTGTATAGGTGTGTATTTTAGTCACGTGGTGTGTGTGTGTGTGTGTATAGGTGTGTATTTTAGTCACGTGGTGTGTGTGTGTGTATAGGTGTGTATTTTAGTCACGTGGTGTGTGTGTGTGTGTGTGTATAGGTGTGTATTTTAGTCACGTGGTGTGTGTGTGTGTATAGGTGTGTATTTTAGTCACGTGGTGTGTGTGTGCGTATAGGTGTGTATTTTAGTCATGTGGTGTGTGTGTGTGTATAGGTGTGTATTTTGGTCACGTGGTGTGCATGTGTGTGTGTATAGGTGTGAATTTTAGTTACGTGGTGTGTGTGTGTGTATAGGTGTGTATTTTAGTCACGTGGTGTGTGTGTGTGTGTGTGTAGGTGTGTATTTTAGTCACGTGGTGTGTGTGTGTGTGTGTGTGTATAGGTGTGTATTTTAGTCATGTGGTGTGTGTGTGTGTATAGGTGTGTATTTTAGTCATGTGGTGTGTGTGTGTGTATAGGTGTGTATTTTAGTCACGTGGTGTGCATGTGTGTGTGTATAGGTGTGAATTTTAGTCACGTGGTGTGTGTGTGTGTGTGTGTGTGTAGGTGTGGATTTTAGTCACGTGGTGTGTGTGTGTGTGTGTGTGTGTATAGGTGTGTATTTTAGTCATGTGGTGTGTGTGTGTGTGTGTGTGTGTATAGGTGTGTATTTTAGTCACGTGGTGTGTGTGTGTGTATAGGTGTGTATTTTAGTCATGTGGTGTGTGTGTGTGTGTGTGTATAGGTGTGTATTTTAGTCACGTGGTGTGTGTGTGTGTGTATAGGTGTGTATTTTAGTCACGTGGTGTGTGTGTGTGTGTGTATAGGTGTGTATTTTAGTCACGTTGTGTGTGTGTGTGTATAGGTGTGTATTTTAATCACGTTGTGTGTGCGTGTATAGGTGTGTATTTTAATCACGTGGTGTGAGTGTGTGTGTGTGTGTATAGGTGTGTATTTTAGTTACGTGGTGTGTGTGTGTGTGTATAGGTGTGTATTTTAGTCACGTGGTGTGTGTGTGTGTGTGTGTGTGTGTGTGTATAGGTGTGTATTTTAGTCACGTGGTGTGTGTGTATAGGTGTGTATTTTAGTCACGTGGTGTGTGTGTGTGTGTGTGTGTATAGGTGTGTATTTTAGTCACGTGGTGTGTGTGTGTGTATATAGGTGTGTATTTTAGTCACATGGTGTGTGTGTGTGTATAGGTGTGTATTTTAGTCACGTGGTGTGTGTGTGTGTATATAGGTGTGTATTTTAGTCACGTGGTGTGTGTGTGTGTGTATAGGTGTGTATTTTAGTCACGTGGTGTGTGTGTGTATAGGTGTGTATTTTAGTCACGTGGTGTGTGTGTGTGTATAGGTGTGTATTTTAGTCACATGGTGTGTGTGTGTGTATAGGTGTGTATTTTAGTCACGTGGTGTGTGTGTGTGTGTGTATAGGTGTGTATTTTAGTCACGTGGTGTGTGTGTATAGGTGTGTATTTTAGTCACGTGGTGTGTGTGTGTGTATAGGTGTGTATTTTAGTCACGTGGTGTGTGTGTGTATAGGTGTGTATTTTAGTCACGTGGTGTGTGTGTGTATAGGTGTGTATTTTAGTCATGTGGTGTGTGTGTGTGTATAGGTGTGTATTTTAGTCACGTGGTGTGTGTGGGTGTATATAGTTGTGTATTTTAGTCTCGTGGTGTGTGTGTATAGGTGTGTATTTTAGTCACGTGGTGTGTGTAAGTGTGTATAGGTGTGTATTTTAGTCACATGGTGTGTGTGTGTGTGTATAGGTGTGTATTTCAGTCACGTGGTGTGTGTGTGTATAGGTTTGTATTTTAGTCACGTGGTGTGTGTGCGTGTATAGGTGTGTATTTTAGTCACGTGGTGTGTGAGTGTATATAGATGTGTATTTTAGTCACGGGGTGTGTGTGGGTGTATAGGTGTGTATTTTAGTCATGTGGTGTGTGTGTGTGTGTGTGTGTGTATAGGTGTGTATTTTAGTCACGTGGTGTGTGTGTGTGTATAGGTGTGTATTTTAGTCACGTGGTGTGTGTGTGTGTGTGTGTATAGGTGTGTATTTTAGTCACGTGGTGTGTGTGTGTGTGTATAGGTGTGTATTTTAGTCACGTGGTGTGTGTGTGTGTATAGGTGTGTATTTTAGTCACGTGGTGTGTGTGTGTGTATAGGTGTGTATTTTAGTCACGTGGTGTGTGTGTGTGTGTGTGTGTATAGGTGTGTATTTTAGTCACGTGGTGTGTGTGTGTGTATAGGTGTGTATTTTAGTCACGTGGTGTGTGTGTGTGTGTATAGGTGTGTATTTTAGTCACGTGGTGTGTGTGTGTGTATAGGTGTGTATTTTAGTCACGTGGTGTGCATGTGTGTGTGTATAGGTGTGAATTTTAGTCACGTGGTGTGTGTGTGTGTATAGGTGTGTATTTTAGTCACGTGGTGTGTGTGTCTGTGTTTGTATAGGTGTGTATTTTAGTCACGTGGTGTGTGTGTGTGTATAGGTGTGTATTTTAGTCATGTTGTGTGTGTTTGTGTATAGGTGTGTATTTTGGTCACGTGGTGTGCATTTGTGTGTGCATAGGTGTGAATTTTAGTCTCGTGGTGTGTGTGTGTGTATAGGTGTGTAATATAGTCACGTGGTGTGTGTGTGTGTGTGTATATAGGTGTGTATTTTAGTCACGTGGTGTGTGTGTGTGTGTGTGTGTATAGGTGTGTATTTTAGTCACATGGGGTGTGTGTGTGTATAGGTGTGTATTTTAGTCACATGGGGTGTGTGTGTGTATAGGTGTGTATTTTAGACACGTGGTGTGTGTGTGTATAGGTGTGTATTTTAGTCACGTGGTGTGTGTGTGTATATAGGTGTGTATTTTAGTCACGTGGTGTGTGTGTGTGTGTGTGTATAGGTGTGTATTTTAGTCACGTGGTGTGTGTGTGTGTGTGTGTGTATAGGTGTGTATTTCAGTCACGTGGTGTGTGTGTGTGTATAGGTGTGTATTTTGGTCACCTGGTGTGTGTATGTGTGTGTATAGGTGTGGATTTTAGTCATGTGGTGTGTGTGTGTGTGTGTGTGTATAGGTGTGTATTTTAGTCACGTGGTGTGTGTGTGTGTGTGTATATAGGTGTGTATTTTAGTCACGTGGTGTGTGTGTGTGTATAGGTGTGTATTTTAGTCACGTGGTGTGTGTGTGTATAGGTGTGTATTTTAGTCACGTGGTGTGTGTGTGTGTATAGGTGTGTATTTTAGTCACGTGGTGTGTGTGTGTGTATAGGTGTGTATTTTAGTCACGTGGTGTGTGTGTGTGTGTGTATAGGTGTGTATTTTAGTCACGTGGTGTGTGTGTGTGTATAGGTGTGTATTTTAGTCATGTGGTGTGTGTGTGTGTGTGTGTATAGGTGTGTATTTTAGTCACGTGGTGTGTGTGTGTGTATAGGTGTGTATTTTAGTCACGTGGTGTGTGTGTATAGGTGTGTATTTTAGTCACGTGGTGTGTGTGTGTGTGTATAGGTGTGTATTTTAGTCTCGTGGTGTGTGTGTAAAGGTGTGTATTTTAGTCACGTGGTGTGTGTAAGTGTGTATAGGTGTGTATTTTAGTCACATGGTGTGTGTGTATAGGTGTGTATTTCAGTCACGTGGTGTGTGTGTGTATAGGTTTGTATTTTAGTCACGTGGTGTGTGTGCGTGTATAGGTGTCTATTTTAGTCACATGGTGTGTGTGTGTGTATATAGGTGTGTATTTTAGTCATATGGTGTGTGTGTGTGTATAGGTGTGTATTTTAGTCACGTGGTCTGTGTGTATAAGTGTGTATTTTAGTCACGTGGTGTGTGTGTGTGTATATAGTTGTGTATTTTAGTCTTGTGGTGTGTGTGTATAGGTGTGTATTTTAGTCACGTGGTGTGTGTGTGTATAGGTGTGTATTTTAGTCACGTGGTGTGTGTGTGTGTATAGGTGTGTATTTTAGTCACGTGGTGTGTGTGTGTGTATAGGTGTGTATTTTAGTCACATGGTGTGTGTGTGTGTATATAGGTGTGTATTTTAGTCACGTGGTGTGTGTGTGTATATAGGTGTGTATTTTAGTCACGTGGTGTGTGTGTGTGTGTGTGTGTATAGGTGTGTATTTTAGTCACGTGGTGTGTGTGTGTGTGTATAGGTGTGTGTTTTAGTCTCGTGGTGTGTGTGTAAAGGTGTGTATTTTAGTCACGTGGTGTGTGTAAGTGTGTATAGGTGTGTATTTTAGTCACATGGTGTGTGTGTATAGGTGTGTATTTCAGTCACGTGGTGTGTGTGTGTGTATAGGTGTGTATTTTAGTCACCTGGTGTGTGTGTGTGTATAGGTGTGTATTGTAGTCACATGGTGTGTGTGTGTGTGTGTGTATAGGTGTGTATTTTAGTCATGTGGTGTGTGTGTGTGTGTGTATATAGGTGTGCATTTTAGTCACATGGTGTGTGTGTGTGTATAGGTGTGTATTTTAGTCATGTGGTGTGTGTGTATAGGTGTGTATTTTAGTCACGTGGTGTGTGTGTGTATAGGTGTGTATTTTAGTCACGTGGTCTGTGTGTGTGTGTATTGGTGTGTATTTAAGTCACGTGGTGTGTGTGTATAGGTGTGTATTTTAGTCACGTTGTGTGTGTGTGTGTGTATAGGTGTGTATTTTAGTCACGTGGTGTGTGTGTGTGTGTGTGTGTGTATATAGTTGTGTATTTTAGTCTCATGGTGTGTGGGTATAGGTGTGTATTTTAGTCACATGGTGTGTGTGTGTGTGTGTATATAGTTGTGTATTTTAGTCACGTGGTGTGTGTGTGTATAGGTGTGTATTTTAGTCACGTGGTGTGTGTGTGTGTGTGTATATAGGTGTGTATTTTAGTCACGTGGTGTGTGTGTGTATATAGTTGTGTATTTTAGTCACGTGGTGTGTGTGTGTATAGGTGTGTATTTTAGTCACGTGGTGTGTGTGTGTGTGTATAGGTGTGTATTTTAGTCACATGGTGTGTGTGTGTGTGTATAGGTGTGTATTTTAGTCACGTGGTGTGTGTGTGTATAGGTGTGTATTTTAGTCACGTGGTGTGTGTGTGTGTATAAGTGTGTATTTTAGTCACGTGGCGTGTGTGTGTATAGCTGTGTATAGGTGTGTATTTTAGTCACATGGTGTGTGTGCGTGTATAGGTGTCTATTTTAGTCACGTGGTGTGTGTGTGTATAGGTGTGTATTTTAGTCACGTGGTGTGTGTGTGTGTGTGTGTATAGGTGTGTATTTTAGTCATGTGGTGTGTGTGTGTGTGTGTATAGGTGTGTATTTTAGTCATGTGGTGTGTGTGTGTGTGTATAGGTGTGTGTTTTAGTTACATGGTGCGTGTGTGTGTATAGGAGTGTATTTCAGTCACGTGGTGTGTGTGTGTGTATAGGTGTGTATTTTAGTCACGTGGTGTGTGAGTGTATAGGTGTGTATTTTAGTCACGTGGTGTGTGTGTGTATAGGTGTGTATTTTAGTCATGTGGTGTGTGTGTGTGTGTGTATAGGTGTGTATTTTAGTCACGTGGTGTGTGTGTGTATAGGTGTGTATTTTAGTCACGTGGTGTGTGTGTGTGTGTGTATAGGTGTGTATTTTAGTCACGTGGTGTGTGTGTGTGTGTGTGTGTGTATAGGTGTGTATTTTAGTCACATAGTGTGTGTGTGTGTGTATAGATGTGTATTTTAGTCACGTGGTGTGTGTGTGTGTATAGTTGTGTATTTTTCTCACGTGGTTTGTGTGTGTGTGTGTGTATAGGTGCGAATTTTAGTCACGTGGTGTGTGTGTGTGTGTGTATATAGTTGTGTATTTTAGTCTCGTGGTGTCTGTGTATAGGTGTGTATTTTAGTCATGTGGTGTGTGTGTTTATAGGTGTGTATTTTAGTGATGTGGTGTGTGTGTGTGTGTGTATAGGTGTGTATTTTAGTCATGTGGTGTGTGTGTGTGTATAGGTGTGTATATTAGTCATATGGTGTGTGTGTGTGTATAGGTGTGTATTTTAGTCATGTGGTGTGTGTGTGTATAGGTGTGTATTTTAGTCACGTGGTGTGTGTGTGTGTGTGTGTGTATAGGTGTGTATTTTAGTCACGTGGTGTGTGTGTGTATAGGTGTGTATTTTAGTCATGTGGTGTGTGTGTGTGTAGGTGTGTATTTTTCATCACATGGTGTGTGTATATAGTTGTGTATTTTAGTCTCGTGGTGTCTGTGCATAGGTGTGTATTTTGGTTATATGGTGTGTGTGTGTGTATAGGTGTGTATTTTAGTCATGTGGTGTGTGTGTGTATAGGTGTGTATTTTAGTCACGTGTTGTGTGTGTTTGTGTGTGTGTGTGTGTATAGGTGTGTATTTTAGTCACGTGGTTTGTGTGTGTATAGGTGTGTATTTTAGTCATGTGGTGTGTGTGTGTGTATAGGTGTGTATTTTTCATCACGTGGTGTGTGTATATAGTTGTGTATTTTAGTCATGTGGTGTGTGTGTGTATAGGTGTCTATTTCAGTCACGTGGTGTGTGTGTTTATAGGTGTGTATTTTAGTGATGTGGTGTGTGTGTGTGTGTGTGTGTATAGGTGTGTATTTTAGTCACGTGGTGTGTGTGTGTATAGGTGTGTATTTTAGTCATGTGGTGTGTGTGTGTGTATAGGTGTGTATTTTAGTCACGTGGTGTGTGTGTGTGTATAGGTGTGTATTTTAGTCACGTGGTGTGTGTGTGTGTATAGGTGTGTATTTTAGTCACGTGGTGTGTGTGTGTGTATAGGTGTGTATTTTAGTCACGTGGTGTGTGTGTTTATAGGTGTGTAGTTTAGTCATGTGGTGTGTGTGTGTGTATAGGTGTGTATTTTAGTCATATGGTGTGTGTGTGTGTATAGGTGTGTATTTTAGTCACGTGGTGTGTGTGTATAGGTGTGTATTTTAGTCACATGGTGTGTGTGTCTGTGTATATAGTTGTGTATTTTAGTCACGTGGTGTGTGTGTGTATAGGTGTGTATTTTAGTCACATGGTGTGTGTGTGTGTATAGGTGTGTATTTTAGTCATGTGGTGTGTGTGTGTATATAGGTGTGTATTTTAGTCACGTGGTGTGTGTGTGTATAGGTGTGTATTTTAGTCACGTGGTGTGTGTGTATATAGTTGTGTATTTAATCACGTGGTGTGTGTGTGTATAGGTGTGTATTTTAGTCACCTGCTGTGTGTGTGTGTATAGGTGTGTATTTTAGTCACGTGGTGTGTGTGTGTATAGGTGTGTATTTTAGTCACGTGGTGTGTGTGTGTGTGTATAGGTGTGTATTTTAGTCACGTGGTGTGTGTGTGTGTATAGCTGTGTATTTTAGTTACATGGTGTATGTGTGTATAGGTGTGTATTTTAGTCACATGGTGTGTGTGCGTGTATAGGTGTGTATTTTAGTCATGTGGTGTGTGTGTGTGTATATAGGTGTGTATATTAGTCATATGGTGTGTGTGTGTATAGGTGTGTTTATTAGTCACCTGGTGTGTGTGTGTGTATAGGTGTGTATTTTAGTCATGTGGTGTGTGTGTGTATAGGTGTGTATTTTAGTCACGGGGTGTGTGTGTGTGTGTATAGGTTTGTATTTAAGTCACGTGGTGTGTGTGTGTGTGTGTATAGGTGTGTATTTTAGTCACGTAGTGTGTGTGTGTGTGTGTATAGATGTGTATTTTAGTCATGTGGTGTGTGTGTGTGTATAGTTGTGTATTTTTGTCACGTGGTGTGTGTGTGTGTGTGTGTATAAGTGTGAATTTTAGTCACGTGGTGTGTGTGTGTGTGTGTGTGTGTATATATAGTTGTGTATTTTAGTCTCGTTGGCTCTGTGTATAGGTGTGTATTTTAGTCACGTGGTGTGTGTGTGTGTATAGTTGTGTATTTTAGTCATGTGGTGTGTGTGTGTGTGTGTGTGTGTGTGTATAGGTGTGTATTTTAGTCACGTGGTGTGTGTGTGTGTATAGGTGTGTATTTTAGTCACGTGGTGTGTGTGTGTGTGTGTGTATAGGTGTGTATTTTAGTCACGTGGTGTGTGTGTGTATAGGTGTGTATTTTAGTCACATGGTGTGTGTGTGTGTATAGGTGTGTATTTTAGTCACGTGGTGTGTGTGTGTGTATAGGTGTGTATTTTAGTCACATGGTGTGTGTGTGTGTATAGGTGTGTATTTTAGTCACGTGGTGTGTGTGTGTGTGTGTATAGGTGTGTATTTTAGTCACGTGGTGTGTGTGTGTATAGGTGTGTATTTTAGTCACATGGTGTGTGTGTGTGTATAGGTGTGTATTTTAGTCATGTGGTGTGTGTGTGTGTGTGTGAATAGGTGTGTATTTTAGTCATATGGTGTGTGTGTGTATAGGTGTGTATTTTAGTCACGTGGTGTGTGTGTGTATAGGTGTGTATTTTAGTCACGTGGTGTGTGTGTGTATAGGTGTGAATTTAAGTCACGTGGTGTGTGTGTGTGTGTGTGTGTGTATAGGTGTGTATTTTAGTCACGTAGTGTGTGTGTGTGTGTGTATAGGTGTGAATTTTAGTCACGTGGTGTGTGTGTATAGGTGTGTATTTTAGTCACATGGTGTGTGTGTCTGTGTATATAGTTGTGTATTTTAGTCACGTGGTGTGTGTGTGTGTGTATAGGTGTGTATTTTAGTCATATGGTGTGTGTGTGTGTATAGGTGTGTATTTTAGTCACGTGGTGTGTGTGTATAGGTGTATTTTAGTCACATGGTGTGTGTGTCTGTGTATATAGTTGTGTATTTTAGTCACGTGGTGTGTGTGTATAGGTGTGTATTTTAGTCATGTGGTGTGTGTGTGTGTGTATAGGTGTGTATTTTAGTCATATGGTGTGTGTGTGTGTATAGGTGTGTATTTTAGTCACGTGGTGTGTGTGTATAGGTGTGTATTTTAGTCATGTGGTGTGTGTGTATAGGTGTGTATTTTAGTCATGTGGTGTGTGTGTGTGTGTATAGGTGTGTATTTTAGTCATATGGTGTGTGTGTGTGTATAGGTGTGTATTTTAGTCACATGGTGTGTGTGTCTGTGTATATAGTTGTGGATTTTAGTCACGTGGTGTATGTGTGTATAGGTGTGTATTTTAGTCACATGGTGTGTGTGTGTGTATAGGTGTGTATTTTAGTCACATGGTGTGTGTGTGTGTATAGGTGTGTATTTTAGTCACGTGGTGTGTGTGCGTGTATAGGTGTGTATTTTAGTCATGTGGTGTGTGTGTGTGTATAGGTGTGTATTTTAGTCACATGGTGTGTGTGTGTGTATAGGTGTGTATTTTAGTCACGTAGTGTGTGTGTGTATAGGTGTGTATTTTAGTCACGTGGTGTGTGTGTGTGTGTATAGGTGTGTATTTAAGTCATGTGGCGTGTGTGTGTGTCTGTATAGGTGTGAATTTGTCACGTAGTGTGTGTGTGTGTGTGTATAGGTGTGTATTTTAGTCACATAGTGTGTGTGTGTGTGTGTATAGATGTGTATTTTTGTCACGTGGTGTGTGTGTGTGTGTGTGTATAGGTGTGTATTTTTGTCACGTGGTGTGTGTGTGTGTGTATATAGTTGTGTATTTTAGTCTCGTGGTGTCTGTGTAAAGGTGTGTATTTTAGTCACATGGTGTGTGTGTCTGTGTATATAGTTGTGTATTTTAGTCATGTGGTGTGTGTGTGTGTATAGGTGTGTATTTTAGTCACATGGTGTGTGAGTGTATAGGTGTGTATTTTAGTCACATGGTGTGTGTGTGTGTATAGGTGTCTATTTTAGTCACGTGGTGTGTGTGTTTATAGGTGTGTATTTTAGTCATGTGGTGTGTGTGTGTATAGGTGTGTATTTTAGTCACCTGGTGTGTGTGTGTGTGTTTGTGTGTATTTTAGTCACGTGGTGTGTGTGGGTGTGTGTATTTTAGTCACGTGTTGTCTGTGTGTATTTTAGTCACGTGGTGTGTGTGTGTGTGTGTATAGGTGTGTATTTTAGTCATGTCGTGTGAGTGTGTGTTTGTATAGGTGTGTATTTTAGTCACGTGGTTTGTGTGTGTGTGTATAGGTGTGTATTTTAGTCATGTGGTGTGTGTGTGTGTGTATAGGTGTGTATTTTTGTCACGTGGTGTGTGTGTGTGTGTGTATAGGTGTGAATTTTTGTCACGTGGTGTGTGTGTGTGTGTATAGGTGTGTGTTTTTGTCACGTGGTGTGTGTGTGTGTGTATATAGTTGTGTATTTTAGTCTCGTGGTGTCTGTGTATAGGTGTGTATTTGAGTCACATGGTGTGTGTGTCTGTGTATATAGTTGTGTATTTTAGTCATGTGGTGTGTGTGTGTGTGTGTATATAGTTGTGTATTTTAGTCTCGTGGTGTGTGTGTGTGTATAGGTGTGTATTTTAGTCACGTGGTGTGTGTGTGTGTATATAGGTGTGTATTTTAGTCACGTGGTGTGTGTGTGTGTATATAGTTGTGTATTTTAGTCTCGTGGTGTGTGTGTGTGTGTGTGTATAGGTGTGTATTTTAGTCACGTGGTGTGTGTGTGTGTATATAGGTGTGTATTTTAGTCACGTGGTGTGTGTGTGTGTATATAGGTGTGTATTTTAGTCACGTGGTGTGTGTGTGTGTATATAGGTGTGTATTTTAGTCACGTGGTGTGTGTGTGTGTGTATAGGTGTGTATTTTAGTCACGTGGTGTGTGTGTGTGTATAGGTGTGTATTTTAGTCACGTGGTGTGTGTGTGTGTATAGGTGTGTATTTTAGTCACGTGGTGTGTGTGTGTGTATAGGTGTGTATTTTAGTCACGTGGTGTGTGTGCGTGTATAGGTGTGTATTTTAGTCACGTGGTGTGTGTGTATAGGTGTGTATTTTAGTCACGTGGTGTGTGTGTGTATATAGTTGTGTATTTTAGTCTCGTGGTGTGTGTGTATAGGTGTGTATTTTAGTCACGTGGTGTGTGTGTGTGTGTGTATAGGTGTGTATTTTAGTCACGTGGTGTGTGTGTGTGTATAGGTGTGTATTTTAGTCACGTAATGTGTGTGTGTGTATAGGTGTGTATTTTAGTCACGTGGTGTGTGTGTGTGTATAGGTGTGTATTTTAGTCACGTGGTGTGTGTGTATGTATAGGTGTGTATTTTAGTCACGTGGTGTGTGTGCATGTATAGGTGTCTATTTTAGTCAAGTGGTGTGTGTGTGTATAGGTGTGTATTTTAGTCACGTGGTGTGTGTGCGTGTATAGGTGTCTATTTTAGTCACGTGGTGTGTGTGTGTATAGGTGTGTATTTTAATCATGTGGTGTGTGTGTGTGTTTGTATAGGTGTGTATTTTAGTCACGTGGTGTGTGTGTATAGGTGTGTATTTTAGTTAATTGGTGTGTGTGTGTGTATAGGTGTGTATTTTAGTCACATGGTGTGTGTGTCTGTGTATATAGTTGTGTATTTAAGTCATGTGGTGTGTGTGTGTGTATAGGTGTGTATTTTAGTCACATGGTGTGTGTGTGTGTATAGGTGTGTATTTTAGTCATGTGGTGTGTGTGCGTGTATAGGTGTCTATTTTAGTCACGTGGTGTGTGTGTTTATAGGTGTGAATTTTAGTCATGTGGTGTGTGTGTGTGTGTATAGGTGTGTATTTTAGTCATATGGTGTGTGTGTGTGTATAGGTGTGTATTTTAGTCACGTGGTGTGTGTGTATAGGTGTGTATTTTAGTCATGTGGTGTGTGTGTGTATAGGTGTGTATTTTAGTCACGTGGTGTGTGTGTGTGTGTATAGGTGTGTATTTTAGTCACGTAGTGTGTGTGTGTGTATATAGTTGTGTATTTTAGTCTCATGGTGTGTGTGTATAGGTGTGTATTTTAGTCACGTGGTGTGTGTGTGTGTATATAGTTGTGTATTTTAGTCACGTGGTGTGTGTGTGTATAGGTGTGTATTTTAGTCATGTGGTGTGTGTGTGTATATAGGTGTGTATTTTAGTCACATGGTGTGCGTGGGTGTATAGGTGTGTATTTTAGTCACGTGGTGTGTGTGTGTATATAGTTGTGTATTTTAGTCACGTGGTGTGTGTGTGTGTATAGGTGTGTATTTTAGTCATGTGGTGTGTGTGTATATAGGTCTGTATTTTAGTCACATACTGTATGTGTGTGTGTAGTGGTGTGTATTTTAGTCATGTGGTGTGTGTGTGTGTATAAGTGTGTATTTTAGTCACGTGGCGTGTGTGTGTATAGCTTTGTATAGGTGTGTATTTTAGTCACATGGTGTGTGTGCGTGTGTGTATAGGTGTGTATTTTAGTCACGTGGTGTGTGTGTGTATAGGTGTGTATTTTAGTCACATGGTGTGTGTGCGTGTGTGTATAGGTGTGTATTTTAGTCACGTGGTGTGTGTGTATAGGTGTGTATTTTAGTCACATGGTGTGTATGTGTGTGTATAGGTGTGTACTTTAGTCATGTGGTGTGTGTGTGTGTGTATAGGTGTGTGTTTTAGTCATGTGGTGTGTGTGTGTGTATAGGTGTGTATTTTAGTCACGTGGTGTGTGTGTGTGTATAGGTGTGTATTTTAGTCATGTGGCGTGTGTGTGTATATAGTTGTGAATTTTAGTCACGTGGTGTGTGTGTGTATAGGTGTGTATTTTAGTCACGTGGTGTGTGTGTGTATATAGTTGTGTATTTTAGTCACGTGGTGATTGTGTATAGGTGTGTATTTTAGTCATGTGGTGTGTGTGTGTGGGTGTATAGGTGTGTAGTTTAGTCACGTGGTGTGTGTGTGTATAGGTGTGTATTTTAGTCACGTGGTGTGTGTGTGTGTGTGTATAGGTGTGTATTTTAGTCACGTGGTGTGTGTGTGTGTGTGTGTGTGTGTATAGGTGTGTATTTTAGTCACGTAGTGTGTGTGTGTGTGTGTATAGATGTGTATTTTAGTCACGTGGTGTGTGTGTGTGTGTATATAGTTGTGTATTTTAGTTTCGTGGTGTCTGTGTATAGGTGTGTATTTTAGTCATGTGGTGTGTGTGTTTATAGGTGTGTATTTTAGTGATGTGGTGTGTGTGTGTGTGAGTGTGTATAGGTGTGTATTTTTGTCACGTGGTGTGTGTGTGTATAGGTGTGTATTTTAGTCATGTGGTGTGTGTGTGTGTATAGGTGTGTATTTTTCGTCACGTGGTGTGTGTGTATATAGTTGTGTATTTTAGTCTCGTGGTGTCTGTGTATAGGTGTGTATTTTAGTCATATGGTGTGTGTGTGTGTATAGGTGTGTATTTTAGTCATGTGGTGTGTGTGTTTATAGGTGTGTATTTTAGTGATGTGGTGTGTGTGTGTGTGAGTGTGTATAGGTGTGTATTTTAGTCACGTGGTGTGTGTGTGTATAGGTGTGTATTTTAGTCATGTGGTGTGTGTGTGTGTGTATAGGTGTGTATTTTTCGTCACGTGGTGTGTGTGTTTATAGGTGTGTATTTTAGTCACGTGGTGTGTGTGTGTGTATAGGTGTGTATTTTAGTCACGTGGTGTGTGTGTGTGTATAGGTGTGTATTTTAGTCACGTGGTGTGTGTGTGTATAGGTGTGTATTTTAGTCATGTGGTGTGTGTGTGTGTGTATAGGTGTGTATTTTAGTCATATGGTGTGTGTGTGTGTGTATAGGTGTCTATTTTAGTCACGTGGTGTGTGTGTATAGGTGTGTATTTTAGTCACATGGTGTGTGTCTGTGTATATAGTTGTGTATTTTAGTCACATGGTGTGTGTGTGTATAGGTGTGTATTTTAGTCACATGGTGTGTGTGTGTGTATAGGTGTGTATTTTAGTCACGTGGTGTGTGTGTGTGTGTATAGGTGTGTATTTTAGTCACATGGTGTGTGTGTGTGTATAGGTGTGTATTTTAGTCACGTGGTGTGTGTGTGTGTATAGGTGTGTATTTTAGTCACATGGTGTGTGTGTGTGTATAGGTGTGTATTTTAGTCATGTGGTGTGTGTGTGTGTATAGGTGTGTATTTTAGTCACGTGGTGTGTGTGTGTATAGGTGAGTATTTTGGTCACGCGGTGTGTGTGTGTGTGAATAGGTGTGTATTTTAGTGACGTGGTGTGTGTGTGTGTATAGGTGTGTATTTTAATCACGTGGTCTGTGTGTGTGTTTAGGTGTGTATTTTAGTCAAGTGGTGTGTGTGTGTGTGTATAGGTGTGTATTTTAGTCACGTGGTGTGTTTGTGTGTGTGTGTATAGGTGTGTATTTTAGTCACGTGGTGTGTGTTTGTGAATAGGTGTGTATTTTAGTCATGTGGTGTGTGTGTGGGTATAGGTGTGTATTTTAGTCCCATGGTGTGTGTGTGTGTAGGTGTGTATAATAGTCATGTGGTTTGGGTGTGTGTGCGTGTGTATAGGTGTGTATTTTAATAACGTGGTGTGTGTGTGTGTGTGTATAGGTGTGTATTTTAGTCACGTGGTGTGTGTGTATAGGTGTGTATTTTAGTCACATGGTGTGTGTACGTGTGTGTATAGGTGTGTATATTAGTCACGTGGTGTGTGTGTATAGGTGTGTATTTTAGTTACATGGTGTGTATGTGTGTGTATAGGTGTGTACTTTAGTCATGTGGTGTGTGTGTGTGTGTATAGGTGTGTGTTTTAGTCACGTGGTGTGTGTGTGTGTATAGGTGTGGATTTTAGTCATGTGGCGTGTGTGTGTATATAGTTGTGAATTTTAGTCACGTGGTGTGTGTGTGTATAGGTGTGTATTTTAGTCACGTGGTGTGTGTGTGTATATAGTTGTGTATTTTAGTCACGTGGTGTTTGTGTATAGGTGAGTATTTTAGTCATGTGGTGTGTGTGTGTGGGTGTATAGGTGTGTATTTTAGTCACGGGGTGTGTGTGTGTATAGGTGTGCATTTTACTCACATGGTGTGTGTGTGTGTGTGTATAGGTGTGTATTTTAGTCACGTGGTGTGTGTGTGTGTGTATGTGTGTGTGTATAAGTGTGTATTTTAATCACGTGGTGTGTGTGTATGGGTGTGTATTTTAGTCACGTGGTGTGTGTGTGTGTGTATATAGTTGTGTATTTTAGTTTCATGGTGTCTGTGTATAGGTGTGTATTTTAGTCACGTGGTGTGTGTTTGTGAATAGGTGTGTATTTTAGTCATGTGGTGTGTGTGTGGGTATAGGTGTGTATTTTAGTCCCATGGTGTGTGTGTGTGTAGGTGTGTATAATAGTCATGTGGTTTGTGTGTGTGTGTGTGTGTATAGGTGTGTATTTTAATAACGTGGTGTGTGTGTGTGTGTGTGTGTGTATAGGTGTGTATTTTAGTCATGTGGTGTGTGTGTGTGTATAGGTGTGTATTTTAGTCAGATGGTGTGTGTGTGTGTGTAGGTGTGTATATTAGTCATGTGGTTTGTGTGTGTGTGTGTGTATAGGTGTGTATTTTAGTCATGTGGTGTGTGTGTGTGTATAGGTGTGTATTTTAGTCACGTGGTGTGTGTGTGTGTATAGGTATGTATTTTAGTCACGTGGTGTGTGTGTGTGTGTGTGAGAATGGGTGTGTATTTTAGTCACGTGGTGTGTGTGTTTATGGGTGTATATTTTAGTCATGTGGTGTGTGTGTGTGTGTGTATAGGTGTGTATTTTAGTCATATGGTGTGTGTGTGTGTATAGGTGTGTATTTTAGTCACGTGGTGTGTGTGTATAGGTGTGTATTTTAGTCACGTGGTGTATGTGTGTATATAGTTGTGTATTTTAGTCTCGTGGTGTGTGTGTATAGTGTGTATTTTAGTCACGTGGTGTGTGTGTATAGGTGTGTATTTTAGTCACATGGTGTGTGTGTGTGTATAGGTGTGTATTTTAGTCATGTGGTGTGTGTGTGTTTATAGGTGTGTATTTTAGTCATGTGGTGTGAGTGTGTTTTTGTAAAGGTGTGTATTTTAGTCATGTGGTGTGTGTGTGTGTATAGGTGTGTATTTTAGTCACGTGGTGTGTGTGTTTATAGGTGTGTATTTTAGTCATGTGGTGTGTGTGTGTGTGTGTATAGGTGTGTATTTTAGTCATATGGTGTGTGTGTGTGTATAGGTATGTATTTTAGTCACGTGGTGTGTGTGTGTATATAGTTGTGTATTTTAGTCTCGTGGTGTGTGTGTATAGTGTGTATTTTAGTCACGTGGTGTGTGTGTGTGTGTATAGGTGTGTATTTTAGTCACATGGTGTGTGTGTGTGTGTATAGGTGTGTATTTTAGTCATGTGGTGTGTGTGTGTGTATAGGTGTGTATTTTAGTCACGTGGTGTGTGTGTGTGTATATAGGTGTGTATATTAGTCATGTGGTGTGTGTGTGTATAGGTGTGTATAGGTGTGTATTTTAGTCACGTGGTGTGTGTGTGTGTATAGGTGTGTATTTTAGTCATGTGGTGTTTGTGTGTGTATAGGTGTGTATTTTAGTCACGTGGTGTGTGTGTGTGTATATAGGTGTGTATATTAGTCATGTGGTGTGTGTGTGTATAGGTGTGTATTTTAGTCACGTGGTGTTTGTGTGTGTTTGTATAGGTGTGTATTTTAGTCACGTGGTGTGTGTGTGTGTATAGGTGTGTATTTTAGTCACGTGGTGTGTGTGTGTGTGTGTATAGGTGTGTATTTTAGTCACGTGGTGTGTGTGTGTGTGTGTATAGGTGTGTATTTTAGTCACGTGGTGTGTGTCTGTGTATAGGTGTGTATTTCAGTCATGTGGTGTGTGTGTGTGTATAGGTGTGTATTTTAGTCACGTGGTGTGTGTGTGTGTGTATAGGTGTGTATTTTAGTCACGTGGTATGTGTGTGTGTATAGGTATGTATTTTAATCATGTGGTGTGTGTGTGTGTGTATAGGTGTGTATTTTAGTCACGTGGTGTGTGTGTGTATAGGTGTGTATTTTAGTCACATGGTTTGTGTATAGGTGTGTATTTTAGTCACGTGGTGTGTGTGTGTATAGGTGTGTATTTTAGTCACGTGGTGTGTGTGTGTGTGTATAGGTGTGTATTTTAGTCACGTGGTGTGTGTGTGTGTATAGGTTTGTATTTTAGTCACGCGGTGTGTGTGTGTGTGTGTATAGGCGTGTATTTTAGTCACGTGTTGTGTGTGTATAGGTGTGTATTTTAATCACATGGTGTGTGTGTCTGTGTATAGGTTTGTATTTTAGTCACGCGGTGTGTGTGTGTGTGTGTGTGTGTGTATAGGCGTGTATTTTAGTCACGTGTTGTGTGTGTATAGGTGTGTATTTCAGTCATGTGGTGTGTGTGTGTGTATAGGTATGTATTTTAGTCACGTGGTGTGTGTGTGTGTGTATAGGTGTGTATTTTAGTCACGTGGTATGTGTGTGTATAGGTATGTATTTTAATCATGTGGTGTGTGTGTGTGTGTATAGGTGTGTATTTAAGTCACGTGGTGTGTGTGTGTATAGGTGTGTATTTTAGTCACGTGGTGTGTGTGTGTGTGTATAGGTGTGTATTTTAGTCACATGGTGTGTGTGTGTGTATAGGTTTGTATTTTAGTCACGCGGTGTGTGTGTTTGTGTATAGGCGTGTATTTTAGTCACGTGTTGTGTGTGTATAGGTGTGTATTTTAGTCATGTGGTGTGTGTGTGTGTGTGTATGTGTGTATAGGTGTGTATATTAGTCACGTGGTGTTTGTTGGTGTTTGTATAGGTGTGTATTTTAGTCACGTGGTGTGTGTGTGTGTGTATAGGTGCGTATTTTAGTCACGTGGTGTCTGTGTGTGTGTGTATAGGTGTGTATTTTAGTCACGTGGTGTGTGTCTGTGTATAGGTGTGTATTTCAGTCATGTGGTGTGTGTGTGTGTATAGGTGTGTATTTTAGTCACATGGTGTGTGTGTGTGTGTGTATAGGTGTGTATTTTAGTCACGTGGTGTGTGTGTGTGTGTGTATAGGTGTGTATTTTAGTCACATGGTGTGTGTGTGTGTATAAGTGTGTATTTTCTTCACGTGGTGTGTGTGTGTGTATAGGTGTGTATTTTAGTCACGTGTTGTGTGTGTGTGTGTGTGTGTGTATAGGTGTGTATTTTAGTCATGTGGTGTGTCTATGTATAGGTGTGTATTTTAGTCATGTTGGGTGTGTGTTTGAATAGTTGTGTATTTTAATCACGTGATGTGAGTATGTATAGGTGTGTATTTTAGTCATGTGGTGTGTGTGTGTGTATAGGTGTGTATTTTAGTGACGAGGTGTGTGTGTGTGCATAGGTGTGTATTTTAGTCACGTGGTGTGTGTGTGTGTATAGGTGTGTATTTTATTCATGTGGTGTGTGTGTGTGTGTTTGTATAGGTGTGTATTTTAGTCACGTGGTGTGTGTGTGTGTATAGGTGTGTATTTTAGTCACGTGGTGTGTGTGTCTGTTTGTATAGGTGTGTATTTTCGTCACGTGGTGTGTGTGTGTATAGGTGTGTATTTTAGTAATGTGGTGTGTGTATGTATAGGTGTGTATTTTAGTCGTGTGTGTGTGTGTGTATAGGTGTGTATATTAGTCATGTGGTGTGTGTATGTATAGTTGTGTATTTTAGTCATGTGTTGTGTGTGTGTGTGTATAGGTGTGTATTTCAGTCATGTGGTGTGTGTGTATATAGGTGTGTATTTTAGTCACGTGGTTTGTGTGAGTGTGTATATAGGTGTGTATTTTAGTCACGTGGTGTGTGAGTGTGTGTGTGTGAGTGTGTATAGGTGTGTATTTTAGTCATATGGTGTGTGTGTGTGTGTGTGAGTGTGTATAGGTGTGTATTGTAGTCACGTGGTGTGTGTGTATAGGTGTGCATTTTAGTCACGTGGTGTGTGTGAGTGTGTATAGGAGTGTATTTTAGTCACGTGGTGTGTGTGTGTCTGTTTGTATAGGTGTGTATTTTAGTCACGTGGTGTGTGTGTGTATAGGTGTGTATTTTAGTCACGTGGTGTGTGTGTGTGTGTATAGGTGTGTATTTTAGTCACATGGTGTGTGTGTGTGTGTATAGGTGTGTATTTTAGTCACGTGGTGTGTGTGTGTGTATAGGTGTGTATTTTAGTCATGTGTTGTGTGTGTGTGTTTGTATAGGTGTGTATTTTAGTCAAGTGGTGAGTGTGTGTGTATAGGTGTGTATTTTAGTCACGTGGTGTGTGTGTGTGTATAGGTGTGTATTTTAGTCACGTGGTGTGTGAATGTATAGGTGTGTATTTTAATAACTTGGTGTGTGTGTGTGTATAGGTGTGTATTTTAGTCACGTGATGTGTGTGTGTGGGTTTGCATAGGTGTGTATTTTAGTCACGTGCTGTGTGTATGTATAGGTGTGTATTTTAGTCATGTGGTGTGTGTGTGTGTATAGGTGTGTATTTTGGTCATGTGGTGTGTGTGTATAGGTGTGTATTTTAGTCACGTGGTGTGTGTGTGTGTATAGGTGTGTATTTTAGTCACGTGGTGTGTGTGTGTGTGTGTATAGGTGTGTATTTTAGTCACGTGGTGTGTGTGTGTGTGTGTATAGGTGTGTATTTTAGTCACGTGGTGTGTGTCTGTGTATAGGTGTGTATTTTAGTCATGTGGTGTGTGTGTGTGTATAGGTGTGTATTTTAGTCACGTGGTGTGTGTGTGTTGGTATTGGTGTGTATTTTAGTCAAATGGTGTGTGTGTGTATGTTTGTGTGTATAGGTGTGTATTTTAGTCACCTGGTGTGTGTGTGTGTGTATTGGTGTGTATTTCAGTCACGTGGTGTGTGTGTGTATAGGTGTGTATTTTAGTCATGTGGTGTGTGTGTGTGTGTGTGTATAGGTGTGTATTTTAGTCACGTGGTGTGTGTGTGTGTGTGTATAGGTGTGTATTTTAGTCACGTGGTGTGTGTGTGTGTGTGTATAGGTGTGTATTTTAGGCACGTGGTGTGTGTGTATAGGTGTGTATTTCAGTCAGGGGGTGTATGTGTGTATAGGTGTGTATTTTAGTCACGTGGTGTGTGTGTGTGTATAGGTGTGTATTTTAGTCATGTGGTGTGTGTGTGTGTTTGTGTGTGTATAGGTGTGTATTTTAGTCACGTGGTGTGTGAGTGTATATAGATGTGTATTTTAGTCACGTGGTGTGTGTGTGTGTGTGTGTGTTTATAGGTGTGTATTTTAGTCATATGGTGTGTGTGTGTGTGTGTATAGGTGAGTATTTTAGTCACGTGGTGTGTGTGTGTGTGTATAGGTGTGTATTTTAGTCATGTGGTATGTGTGTGTGTATAGGTGTGTATTTTAGTCACGTGGTGTGTGTGTGTGTGTGTGTGTGTATATAGGGGTGTATTTTAGTCACGTGGTGTGTGTGTGTGTGTATAGGTGTGTATTTTAGTCACGTGGTGTGTGTGTGTGTGTGTATAGGTGTGTATTTTAGTCATGTGGTGTGTGTGTGTGTGTGTATAGGTGTCTATTTTAGTCATATGGTGTGTGTGTGTGTGTGTATAGGTGTGTATTTTAGTCACGTGGTGTGTGTGTGTGTGTATAGGTGTGTATTTTAGTCATGTGGTGTGTGTAAGTGTGTATAGGTGTGTATTTTAGTCACGTGGTGTGTGTGTGTGTGTGTGTATAGGTGTGTATTTTAGTCACATGGTGTGTGTGTGTGTGTGTATAGGTGTGTATTTTAGTCACATGGTGTGTGTCTGTGTATAGGTGTGTATTTCAGTCATGTGGTGTGTGTGTGTGTATAGGTGTGTATTTTAGTCACGTGGTGTGTGTGTGTGTTTGAGAATAGGTGTGTATTTTAGTCACGTGGTGTGTGTCTGTATAGGTGTGTATTTCAGTCACATGGTGTTTTTGTGTATAGGTGTGTATTTTAGTCACGTGGTGTGTGTGTGTGTATAGGTTTGTATTTTAGTCATGCGGTATGTGTGTGTGTATAGGTTTGTATTTTAGTCACGTGTTGTGTGTGTATAGGTGTGTATTTTAGTCACGTGGTGTGTGTGTGTGTGTGTATATAGTTGTGTATTTTAGTCTCGTGGTGTGTGTTTATAGGTGTGTATTTTAGTCACGTGGTGTGTGTGTGTGTGTATATAGTTGTGTATTTTAGTCACGTGGTGTGTGTGTGTGTATAGGTGTGTATTTTAGTCATGTGGTGTGTGTGTGTGTATAGGTGTGTATTTTAGTCACGTGGTGTGTGTGTGTGTGTATATAGGTGTGTATTTTAGTCATGTGGTGTGTGTGTGTATAGGTGTGTATTTTAGTCACGTGGTGTGTGTGTGTGTGTGTATAGGTGTGTATTTTAGTCACGTGGTGTGTGTGTGTGTATAGGTGTGTATTTTAGTCACGTGGTGTGTGTGTGTATAGGTGTGTATTTTAGTCATGTGGTGTGTGTGTGTGTATAGGTGTGTTTTTTAGTCACGTGGTGTGTGTGTGTGTGTGTATAGGTGTGTTTTTTAGTCACGTGGTGTGTGTGTGTGTATAGGTGTGTATTTTAGTCACGTGGTGTGTGTGTGTGTGTATAGGTGTGTATTTTAGTCACGTGGTGTGTGTGTGTATAGGTGTCTATTTTAGTCACATGGTGTGTGTGTGTGTGTGTGTAGGTGTGTATTTTAGTCACGTGGTGTGTGTGTATAGTTGTGTATTTTAGTCACGTGGTGTGTGTGTGTGTGTGTGTTTGTGTATATATTTGTGTATTTTAGTCACGTGGTGTGTGTGTGTATAGGTGTGTATTTTAGTCATATGGTGTGTGTGTGCATATAGTTGCGTATTTTAGTCACGTGGTGTGTGTGTGTATAGGTGTGTATTTTAGTCACGTGGTGTGTGTGTGTGTATAAGTGTGTATTTTAGTCACGTGGTGTGTGTGTGTGAGTCTGTATAGGTGTGTATTTTAGTCACGTGGTGTGTGTGTGTGTGTGTGTGTATATAGTTGTGTATTTTAGTCTCGTGGTGTGTGTGTGTGTATAGGTGTGTATTTTAGTCATATGGTGTGTTTGTGTATATAGTTGTGTATTTTAGTCACGTGGTGTGTGTGTGTATAGGTGTGTATTTTAGTCACGTGGTGTGTGTGTGTATAAGTGTGTATTTTAGTCACGTGGTGTGTGTGTGTGTGTGTGTATAGGTGTGTATTTTAGTCACGTGGTGTGTGTGTGTGTGTATATATAGTTGTGTATTTTAGTCATGTGGTGTCTGTGTGTATAGGTGTGTATTTTAGTCATATGGTGTGTATGTGTGTATAGGTGTGTATTTTAGTCACGTGGTGTGTGTGTGTGTATAGGTGTGTATTTTAGTCATGTGGTGTGTGTGTGTGTGTGTACAGGTGTGTATTTTAGTCACGTGGTGTGTGAGTGTGTATAGGTGTGTATGTTAGTCACGTAGTGTGTGTGTGTGTGTGTGTGTATAGGTGTGTATTTTAGTCATGCGGTGTGTGTGTGTTTGAATAGGTGTGTATTTTAGTCACGTGGTTTGTGTGTGTATAGGTGTGTATTTTAGTCATGTGTTGTGTGTGTGTATAGGTGTGTATTTTAGTCACGTGGTGTGTGTATGTATAGGTGTGTATTTTAGTCACTTGGTGTGTGTGTGTATAGGTGTGTATTTTAGTCATGTGTTGTGTGTGTGTGTGTGTGTGTATAGGTGTGTATTTTAGTCACGTGTTGTGTGTATGTATAGGTGTGTATTTTAGTCACGTGGAGTGTGTATGTATAGGTGTGTATATTAGTCATGTGTTGTGTGTGTGTGTGTATAGGTGTGTATTTTAGTCATGTGGTGTGTGTGTGTATAGGTGTGTATTTTAGTCACGTGGTGTGTGTATGTATAGGTGTGTATTTTAGTCATGTGGTGTGTGTGTGTGTGTATAGGTGTGTATTTTAGTCATATGGTGTGTGTGTGTGTGTGTATAGGTGTGTATTTTAGTCATGTGGTGTGTGTAAGTGTGTATAGGTGTGTATTTTAGTCACGTGGTGTGTGTGTGTGTGTGTGTTTGTATAGGTGTGTATTTTAGTCACGTGGTGTGTGTGTGTATAGGTGTGTATTTTAGTCATGTGGTGTGTGTAAGTGTGTATAGGTGTGTATTTTAGTCACGTGGTGTGTGTGTGTGTTTGTATAGGTGTGTATTTTAGTCACGTGGTGTGTGTGTGTATAGGTGTGTATTTTAGTCACATGGTGTGTGTGGGGGTGTGTGTGTATGTGTGTATAGGTGTGTATTTCAGTCACGGGGTGTGTGTGTGTATAGGTGTGTATTTTAGTCACGTGGTGTGTGTGTGTGTATAGGTGTGTATTTTAGTCATGTGGTGTGTGTGTGTGTGTGTGTGTGTGTGAGTGTGTATAGGTGTGTATTTTAGTCACGTGGTGTGTGAGTGTATATAGATGTGTATTTCAGTCACGTGGTGTGTGTGTGTTTATAGGTGTGTATTTTAGTCATGTGGTGTGTGTGTGTGTATAGGTGTGTATTTTAGTCATGTGGTGTGTGTGTGTATAGGTGTGTATTTTAGTCACGTGGTGTGTGTGTGTGTGTATAGGTGTGTATTTTAGTCACGTGGTGTGTGTGTGTGTATAGGTGTGTATTTTAGTCACGTGGTGTGTGTGTGTGTATAGGTGTGTATTTTAGTCATGTGGTGTGTGTGTGTGTGTGTATAGGTGTGTATTTTAGTCACGTGGTTTGTTTGAGTATAGGTGTGTATTTTAGTCACATGTTGTGTGTGTGTGTGTGTGTGTGTATAGGTGTGTATTTTAGTCACGTGATGTGTGTGTGTGTATAGGTGTGTATTTTAGTCATGTGGTGTGTGTGTGTGTATAGGTGTGTATTTCAGTCATGTGGTGTGTGTGTGTATAGGTGTGTATTTTAGTCACGTGGTGTGTGTGTGTGTGTATAGGTGTGTATTTCAGTCACGTGGTGTGTGTGTGTGTGTGTATAGGTGTGTATTTTAGTCACGTGGTGTGTGTGTGTGTATAGGTGTGTATTTTAGTCACGTGGTGTGTGTGTGTGTGTATATAGGTGTGTATTTTAGT
Organism: Hemibagrus wyckioides; assembly: GCF_019097595.1. Taxonomy (NCBI): domain Eukaryota; kingdom Metazoa; phylum Chordata; class Actinopteri; order Siluriformes; family Bagridae; genus Hemibagrus; species Hemibagrus wyckioides. The sequence continues at coordinate 13,299,169 of NC_080721.1, read as the reverse complement.
CATGTGGTGTGTGTGTGTGTGTATAGGTGTGTATTTTATTCACGTGGTGTGTGTGTTTGTTTGTATAGGTGTGTATTTTCGTCACGTGGTGTGTGTGTGAATAGGTGTGTATTTTAGTCACATGTTGTGTGTGTGTGTATAGGTGTGTATTTTAGTCACGTGGTGTGTGTGTGTATAGGTGTGTATTTTAGTCACGTGGTGTGTGTGTGTGTATAGGTGTGTATTTTAGTCATGTGGTGTGTGTGTGTGTGTGTGTATATTTTAGTCACGTGGTGTGTGAGTGTATATAGATGTGTATTTTAGTCACGGGGTGTGTGTTTGTTTATAGGTGTGTATTTTAGTCATGTGGTGTGTGTGTGTGTTTGTATAGGTGTGTATTTTAGTCACGTGGTTTGTTTGTGTATAGGTGTGTATTTTAGTCACATGTTGTGTGTGTGTGTGTGTGTATAGGTGTGTATTTTAGTCACGTGTTGTGTGTATGTATAGGAGTGTATTTTAGTCATGTGGTGTGTGTGTGTGTATAGGTGTGTATTTCAGTCATGTGGTGTGTATGTGTATAGGTGTGTATTTTAGTCACGTGGTGTGTCTGTGTGTATAGGTGTGTATTTTAGTCACGTGGTGTGTGTGTGTGTATAGGTGTGTATTTTATTCACGTGGTGTGTGTGTGTGTGTATAGGTGTGTATTTTAGTCACGTGGTGTGTGTCTATAGGTGTGTATTTTAGTCACGTGGTGTGTGTGTGTGTATAGGTGTGTATTTTAGTCACGTGGTGTGTGGGAGTGTGTATAGGTGTGTATTTTAGTCATGTGGTGTGTGTGTGTGTGTATAAGTGTGTATTTTAGTCACGAGGTGTTTGTGAGTGTGTATAGGTGTGTATGTTAGTCACGTGGTGTGTGTGTGTGTATATAGGTGTGTATTTTAATCAGGTGGTGTGTGTGTGTGTTTGTATAGGTGTGTATTTTAGTCCCTTGGTGTGTGTGTGTGTATAGGTGTGTATTTTGGTCACTTGGTGTGTGTGTGTATAGGTATGTATTTTAGTCACGTGTTGTGTGTGTGTGTGTGTGTATAGGTGTGTATTTTAGTCACGTGTTGTGTGTATGTATAGGTGTGTATTTTAGTCATGTGGTGTGTGTGTGTGTATAGGTGTGTATTTTAGTCATGTGGTGTGTGTGTGTATAGGTGTGTATTTTAATCACGTGGTGTGTGTGTATAGGTGTGTATTTTAGTCATGTGGTGTATGTGTGCGTGTGTGTGTGTATAAGTGTGTATTTTAGTCACAAGGTGTGTGTGAGTGTGCATAGGTGCGTATTTTAGTCATGTGGTGTGTGTGTGTTTGTGTATAGATGTGTATTTTAGTCATGTGGTGTGTGTGTGTGTTTGTATAGGTGTGTATTTTAGTCACGTGATGTGTGTGTGTGTGTATAGGTGTGTATTTTAGTCATGTGGTGTGTGTGTGTATAGGTGTGTATCTTAGTCACGTGGTGTGTGTATGTATAGGTGTGTATTTTAGTCACCTGGTGTGTGTGTGTGTGTGTATAGGTGTGTATTTTAGTCACCTGGTGTGTGTGTGTGTGTGTGTGTGTGTATAGGTGTGTATTTTAGTCATGTGTTGTGTATGTGTGTGTGTATAGGTGTGTATTTTAGTCATGTGTTGTGTATGTGTGTGTGTATAGGTGTGTATTTTAGTCACCTGGTGTGTGTGTGTGTGTGTATAGGTGTGTATTTTAGTCACGTGGTGTGTGTGTGTATAGGTGTGTATTTTAGTCACGTGGTGTGTGTGTGTGTGTGTGTGTATAGGTGTGTATTTTAGTCACGTGGTGTGTGTGTGTGTGTGTATAGGTGTGTATTTTAGTCACGTGGTGTGTGTGTGTGTGTGTATAGGTGTGTATTTTAGTCACGTGGTGTGTGTGTGTGTGTGTGTGTGTGTGTATAGGTGTGTATTTTAGTCACGTGGTGTGTGTGTGTGTGTGTATAGGTGTGTATTTTAGTCACGTGGTGTGTGTGTGTGTGTGTGTGTGTGTGTGTGTGTGTGTGTGTATAGGTGTGTATTTTAGTCACGTGGTGTGTGTGTGTGTGTGTATAGGTGTGTATTTTAGTCACGTGGTGTGTGTGTGTGTGTGTATAGGTGTGTATTTTAGTCACGTGGTGTGTGTGTGTGTGTATAGGTGTGTATTTTAGTCACGTGGTGTGTGTGTGTGTGTGTATAGGTGTGTATTTTAGTCACGTGGTGTGTGTGTGTGTGTGTGTATAGGTGTGTATTTTAGTCACCTGGTGTGTGTGTGTGTGTATAGGTGTGTATTTTAGTCACGTGGTGTGTGTGTGTGTGTGTGTGTGTGTATTTTAGTCACGTGGTGTGTGTGTATAGGTGTGTATTTTAGTCACCTGGTGTGTGTGTGTGTGTGTGTATAGGTGTGTATTTTAGTCACGTGGTGTGTGTGTGTGTGTGTATAGGTGTGTATTTTAGTCACCTGGTGTGTGTGTGTGTGTGTGTATAGGTGTGTATTTTAGTCACGTGGTGTGTGTGTGTGTGTGTGTGTGTGTGTATAGGTGTGTATTTTAGTCACGTGGTGTGTGTGTGTATAGGTGTGTATTTTAGTCACGTGGTGTGTGTTTGTGTATAGGTGTGTATATTAGTCATGTGGTGTGTGTGTGTATTTTAGTCACGTGGTGTATATGTGTGTGTGTGTGTGTGTGTATAGGTGTGTATTTGAGTCACCTGGTGTGTGTGTGTGTGTGTGTGTATTTTAGTCACGTGATGTCTGTGTGTATTTTAGTCACATGGTGTGTGTGTGTGTATAGGTGTGTATTTTAGTCACGTGGTGTGTGTGTGTGTGTGGATAGGTGTGTATTTTAGTCACATTGTGTGTGTGTGTGTGTGTATAGGTGTGTATTTTAGTCATGTGGTGTGTGTGTGTGTGTATAGGTGTGTATTTTAGTCATGTGGTGTGTGTGGGTGTGTGTGTATAGGTGTGTATTTTAGTCATGTGGTGTGTGTGTGTGTGTAAATAGGTGTGTATTTTAGTCATGTGGTCTGTGTGTGTGTGTGTGGATAGGTGTGTATTTTAGTCACGTGGTGTGTGTGTGTATTGGTGTGTATTTTAGTCACGTGGTGTGTGTGTGTGTATAGGTGTGTATTTTAGTCACGTGGTGTGTTTGTGTGTGTATAGGTGTGTATTTTAGTCACGTGGTGTGTGTGTGTGTGTATAGGTGTGTATTTTAGTCACGTGGTGTGTGCGTGTATTGGTGTGTATTTTAGTCACGTGGTGTGTGTGTGTGTGTGTGTGTATAGGTGTGTATTTTAGTCACGTGGTGGGTGTGTGTGTGTGTGTGTATAGGTGTGTATTTTAGTCACGTGGTGTGTGTGTGTGTATAGGTGTGTATTTTAGTCACGTGGTGTGTGTGTGTGTATAGGTGTGTATTGTAGTCACCTGGTGTGTGTGTGTGTGTATAGGTGTGTATTGTAGTCACGTGGTGTGTGTGTGTATTTTAGTCACATGGTGTGTGTGTGTGTATAGGTGTGTATTTTAGTCACGTGGTGTGTGTGTGTGTGTGTATAGGTGTGTATTTTAGTCACGTGGTGTGTGTGTATTTTAGTCTTGTGGTGTGTGTGTGTGTGTATAGGTGTGTGTTTTAGTCAAGTGGTGTGTGTGTGTGTGTATAGGTGTGTATTTTAGTCATGTGGTGTGTGTGTGTGTTTGTATAGGTGTGTATTTTAGTCACGTGGTGTGTGTGTGTGTGTATAGGTATGTATTTTAGTCACGTGGTGTGTGTGTGTATTGGTGTGTATTTTAGTCACGTGGTGTGTGTGTGTGTATAGGTGTGTATTTTAGTCACGTGGTGTGTGTGTGTATAGGTGTGTATTTTAGTCACATGGTGTGTGTGTGTGTGTATAGGTGTGTATTTTAGTCACGTGGTGTGTGTGTGTGTGTGTATAGGTGTGTATTTTAGTCACGTGGTGTGTGTGTGTGTGTATAGGTGTGTATTTTAGTCACGTGGTGTGTGTGTGTGTGTGTGTGTATAGGTGTGTATTTTAGTCACGTGGTGTGTGTGTGTGTGTATAGGTGTGTATTTTAGTCACGTGGTGTGTGTGTGTGTGTATAGGTGTGTATTTTAGTCACGTGGTGTGTGTGTGTGTATAGGTGTGTATTTTAGTCACGTGGTGTGTGTGTGTGTGTGTATAGGTGTGTATTTTAGTCATGTGGTGTGTGTGTGTGTGTGTGTATAGGTGTGTATTTTAGTCACGTGGTGTGTGTGTGTGTGTATAGGTGTGTATTTTAGTCACGTGGTGTGTGTGTGTGTGTGTGTATAGGTGTGTATTTTAGTCACGTGATGTGTGTGTGTATAGGTGTGTATTTTAGTCACATGGTGTGTGTGTGTGTGTATAGGTGTGTATTTTAGTCACGTGGTGTGTGTGTGTGTGTGTGTGTATAGGTGTGTATTTTAGTCATGTGGTGTGTGTCTGTGTGTATAGGTGTGTATTTTATTCACCTGGTGTGTGTGTGTGTATAGGTGTGTATTTTAGTCACGTGGTGTGTGTGTGTGTGTATAGGTGTGTATTTTAGTCACCTGGTGTGTGTGTGTGTGTGTGTATAGGTGTGTATTTTAGTCACCTGGTGTGTGTGTGTGTGTGTGTATTTTAGTCACCTGGTGTGTGAGTGTGTGTATAGGTGTGTATTTTAGTCACGTGGTGTGTGTGTGTGTGTGTGTGTGTGTGTATAGGTGTGTATTTTAGTCACCTGGTGTGTGTGTGTGTGTGTATAGGTGTGTATTTTAGTCACGTGGTGTGTGTGTGTGTGTATAGGTGTGTATTTTAGTCACCTGGTGTGTGTGTGTGTGTGTATAGGTGTGTATTTTAGTCACATGGTGTGTGTGTGTGTGTTTGTGTATAGGTGTGTATTTTAGTCACGTTGTGTGTGTGTATAGGTGTGTATTATAGTCACGTGGTGTGTGTGTGTGTATAGGTGTGTATTTTAGTTACGTGGTGTGTGTGTGTGTGTGTGTGTGTGTATAGGTGTGTATTTTAGTCACGTTGTGTGTGTGTGTGTGTGTGTGTGTGTATAGGTGTGTATTTTAGTCACGTTGTGTGTGTGTGTGTGTGTATAGGTGTGTATTTTAGTCACATTGTGTGTGTGTGTGTGTGTATAGGTGTGTATTTTAGTCATGTGGTGTGTGTGTGTGTGTATAGGTGTGTATTTTAGTCATGTGGTGTGTGTGTGTGTGTAAATAGGTGTGTATTTTAGTCATGTGGTGTGTGTGTGTGTGTGTATAGGTGTGTATTTTAGTCATGTGGTGTGTGTGTGTGTGTATAGGTGTGTATTTTAGTCACGTGGTGTGTGTGTGTATAGGTGTGTATTTTAGTCACGTGGTGTGTGTGTGTGTATAGGTGTGTATTTTAGTCACGTGGTGTGTGTGTGTGTGTGTATAGGTGTGTATTTTAGTCACGTGGTGTGTGTGTGTGTGTATAGGTGTGTATTTTAGTCACGTGGTGTGTGCGTGTATTGGTGTGTATTTTAGTCACGTGGTGCGTGTGTGTGTGTGTGTGTATAGGTGTGTATTTTAGTCACATGGTGTGTGTGTGTGTATAGGTGTGTATTTTAGTCACGTGGTGTGTGTGTGTGTATAGGTGTGTATTTTAGTCACCTGGTGTGTGTGTGTATTTTAGTCACATGGTGTGTGTGTGTGTGTATAGGTGTGTATTTTAGTCACATGGTGTGTGTGTGTGTGTGTGTGTATAGGTGTGTATTTTAGTCATGTGGTGTGTGTGTGTGTGTATAGGTGTGTATTTTAGTCACGTGGTGTGTGTGTGTGTATAGGTGTGTATTTTAGTCACGTGGTGGGTGTGTGTGTGTGTGTGTATAGGTGTGTATTTTAGTCACATGGTGTGTGTGTGTGTATAGGTGTGTATTTTAGTCACGTGGTGTGTGTGTGTGTATAGGTGTGTATTTTAGTCACCTGGTGTGTGTGTGTATTTTAGTCACATGGTGTGTGTGTGTGTGTATAGGTGTGTATTTTAGTCACATGGTGTGTGTGTGTGTGTATAGGTGTGTATTTTAGTCATGTGGTGTGTGTGTGTGTGTATAGGTGTGTATTTTAGTCACGTGTTGTGTGTGTGTGTGTGTATAGGTGTGTATTTTAGTCACATGGTGTGTGTGTGTGTGTGTGTGTGTAGGTGTGTATTTTAGTCATGTGGTGTGTGTGTGTGTGTCTGTGTGTATAGGTGTGTATTTTAGTCACATGGTGTGTGTGTGTGTGTATAGGTGTGTATTTTAGTCACGTGGTGTGTGTGTGTGTGTGTATAGGTGTGTATTTTAGTCACGTGGTGTGTGTGTGTGTGTATAGGTGTGTATTTTAGTCACGTGGTGTGTGTGTGTGTGTGTGTGTGTATAGGTGTGTATTTTAGTCACGTGGTGTGTGTGTGTGTGTGTATAGGTGTGTATTTTAGTCATGTGGTGTGTGTGTGTGTGTATAGGTGTGTATTTTAGTCACGTGGTGTGTGTGTGTGTGTGTGTATAGGTGTGTATTTTAGTCACGTGGTGTGTGTGTGTGTGTATAGGTGTGTATTTTAGTCACATGGTGTGTGTGTGTGTGTATAGGTGTGTATTTTAGTCACGTGGTGTGTGTGTATAGGTGTGTATTTTAGTCATGTGGTGTGTGTGTGTGTGTGTATAGGTGTGTATTTTAGTCACGTGGTGTGTGTGTGTGTGTATAGGTGTGTATTTTAGTCACGTGGTGTGTGTGTGTGTGTGTGTATTTTAGTCACGTGGTGTGTGTGTGTGTGTGTATAGGTGTGTATTTTAGTCACATGGTGTGTGTGTGTGTGTATAGGTGTGTATTTTAGTCACGTGGTGTGTGTGTGTGTGTATAGGTGTGTATTTTAGTCACGTGGTGTGTGTGTGTGTGTGTATAGGTGTGTATTTTAGTCACGTGGTGTGTGTGTGTGTGTGTATAGGTGTGTATTTTAGTCACATGGTGTGTGTGTGTGTATAGGTGTGTATTTTAGTCACGTGGTGTGTGTGTGTGTGTGTGTGTGTGTGTGTGTATAGGTGTGTATTTTAGTCATGTGGTGTGTGTCTGTGTGTATAGGTGTGTATTTTATTCACCTGGTGTGTGTGTGTGTGTGTATAGGTGTGTATTTTAGTCACGTGGTGTGTGTGTGTGTGTATAGGTGTGTATTTTAGTCACCTGGTGTGTGTGTGTGTGTGTGTATAGGTGTGTATTTTAGTCACGTGGTGTGTGTGTGTGTATAGGTGTGTATTTTAGTCACCTGGTGTGTGTGTGTGTGTATAGGTGTGTATTTTAGTCACGTGGTGTGTGTGTGTGTGTGTGTGTGTGTGTATAGGTGTGTATTTTAGTCACCTGGTGTGTGTGTGTATGTGTATAGGTGTGTATTTTAGTCACGTGGTGTGTGTGTGTGTGTATAGGTGTGTATTTTAGTCACCTGGTGTGTGTGTGTATGTGTATAGGTGTGTATTTTAGTCACGTGGTGTGTGTGTGTGTGTATGTGTATAGGTGTGTATTTTAGTCACGTGTTGTGTGTGTGTGTGTATAGGTGTGTATTGTAGTCACGTGGTGTGTGTGTGTGTATAGGTGTGTATTTTAGTCACGTGGTGTGTGTGTGTGTGTGTGTGTGTGGATAGGTGTGTATTTTAGTCACATTGTGTTTGTGTGTGTGTGTATAGGTGTGTATTTTAGTCATGTGGTGTGTGTGTGTGTGTGTGTGTGTATAGGTGTGTATTTTAGTCATGTGGTGTGTGTGTGTGTGTAAATAGGTGTGTATTTTAGTCATGTGGTGTGTGTGTGTGTGTGGATAGGTGTGTATTTTAGTCATGTGGTGTGTGTGTGTGTGTGTATAGGTGTGTATTTTAGTCACGTGGTGTGTGTGTGTGTATAGGTGTGTATTTTAGTCACGTGGTGTGTTTGTGTGTGTATAGGTGTGTATTTTAGTCACGTGGTGTGTGTGTGTGTGTGTGTGTGTGTATAGGTGTGTATTTTAGTCATGTGGTGTGTGTGTGTGTGTGTATAGGTGTGTATTTTAGTCACGTGGTGTGTGTGTGTGTGTGTGTATAGGTGTGTATTTTAGTCACATGGTGTGTGTGTGTGTATAGGTGTGTATTTTAGTCACGTGGTGGGTGTGTGTGTGTGTGTATAGGTGTGTATTTTAGTCACCTGGTGTGTGTGTGTATAGGTGTGTATTTTAGTCACATGGTGTGTGTGTGTGTATAGGTGTGTATTGTAGTCACGTGGTGTGTGTGTGTATTTTAGTCACCTGGTGTGTGTGTGTATAGGTGTGTATTTTAGTCACATGGTGTGTGTGTGTGTGTGTGTGTGGATAGGTGTGTATTTTAGTCACATTGTGTGTGTGTGTGTGTGTGTATAGGTGTGTATTTTAGTCACGTGTTGTGTGTGTGTGTGTGTATAGGTGTGTATTTTAGTCATGTGGTGTGTGTGTGTGTGTGTATAGATGAGGATTTTAGTCACGTGGTGTGTTTTTGTGTGTATAGGTGTGTATTTTAGTCACGTGGTGTGTGTGTGTGTGTGTGTATAGGTGTGTATTTTAGTCACATGGTGTGTGTGTGTGTGTATAGGTGTGTATTTTAGTCACGTGGTGTGTGTGTGTGTGTGTATAGGTGTGTATTTTAGTCACGTGGTGTGTGTGTGTGTGTATAGGTGTGTATTTTAGTCACGTGGTGTGTGTGTGTGTGTGTGTATAGGTGTGTATTTTAGTCACGTGGTGTGTGTCTGTGTGTATAGGTGTGTATTTTAGTCACATGGTGTGTGTGTGTGTGTATAGGTGTGTATTTTAGTCACGTGGTGTGTGTGTGTGTGTGTGTATAGGTGTGTATTTTAGTCACGTGGTGTGTGTGTGTGTGTATAGGTGTGTATTTTAGTCACGTGGTGTGTGTGTGTGTGTGTATAGGTGTGTATTTTAGTCACGTGGTGTGTGTGTGTGTGTATAGGTGTGTATTTTAGTCACCTGGTGTGTGTGTGTGTGTGTATAGGTGTGTATTTTAGTCACGTGGTGTGTGTGTGTGTGTGTATAGGTGTGTATTTTAGTCACCTGGTGTGTGTGTGTGTGTGTGTGTGTGTGTATAGGTGTGTATTTTAGTCACGTGGTGTGTGTGTGTGTATAGGTGTGTATTTTAGTCACCTGGTGTGTGTGTGTGTGTGTGTATAGGTGTGTATTTTAGTCACGTGGTGTGTGTGTGTGTGTGTATAGGTGTGTATTTTAGTCACCTGGTGTGTGTGTGTGTGTATAGGTGTGTATTTTAGTCACGTGGTGTGTGTGTGTGTGTGTGTGTGTGTGTGTGTATAGGTGTGTATTTTAGTCACCTGGTGTGTGTGTGTGTGTATAGGTGTGTATTTTAGTCACCTGGTGTGTGTGTGTGTATAGGTGTGTATTTTAGTCACGTGGTGTGTGTGTGTGTGTGTATAGGTGTGTATTTTAGTCACGTGGTGTGTGTGTGTGTATAGGTGTGTATTTTAGTCACGTGGTGTGTGTGTGTGTATAGGTGTGTATTTTAGTCACGTGGTGTGTGTGTGTGTGTGTGTGTGTGTATAGGTGTGTATTTTAGTCACCTAGTGTGTGTGTGTGTGTGTGTGTATAGGTGTGTATTTTAGTCACGTGGTGTGTGTGTGTGTGTGTATAGGTGTGTATTTTAGTCACCTGGTGTGTGTGTGTGTGTATAGGTGTGTATTTTAGTCACGTGGTGTGTGTGTGTGTGTGTGTGTGTGTATTTTAGTCACGTGGTGTGTGTGTGTGTGTATAGGTGTGTATTTTAGTCACATGGTGTGTGTGTGTGTGTATAGGTGTGTATTTTAGTCATGTGGTGTGTGTCTGTGTGTATAGGTGTGTATTTTATTCACCTGGTGTGTGTGTGTGTGTGTGTATAGGTGTGTATTTTAGTCACGTGGTGTGTGTGTGTGTGTATAGGTGTGTATTTTAGTCACGTGGTGTGTGTGTGTGTGTATAGGTGTGTATTTTAGTCACATGGTGTGTGTGTGTGTGTGTATTTTAGTCACCTGGTGTGTGTGTGTGTATTTTAGTCACATGGGGTGTGTGTGTGTGTGTGTGTGTGTGTGTGTATAGGTGTATATTTTAGTCACCTGGTGTGTGTGTGTGTGTATAGGTGTGTATTTTAGTCACCTGGTGTGTGTGTGTGTGTGTGTGTGCATTTTAGTCACGTGGTGTATTTTTGTGTGTGTGTGTGTGTATAGGTGTGTATTTTAGTCACGTGTTGTGTGTGTGTGTGTATAGGTGTGTATTGTAGTCACGTGGTGTGTGTGTGTGTATAGGTGTGTATTTTAGTCACGTGGTGTGTGTGTGTGTGTGTGGATAGGTGTGTATTTTAGTCACATTGTGTTTGTGTGTGTGTGTATAGGTGTGTATTTTAGTCATGTGGTGTGTGTGTGTGTGTGTGTGTGTATAGGTGTGTATTTTAGTCATGTGGTGTGTGTGTGTGTGTAAATAGGTGTGTATTTTAGTCATGTGGTGTGTGTGTGTGTGTGGATAGGTGTGTATTTTAGTCATGTGGTGTGTGTGTGTGTGTGTATAGGTGTGTATTTTAGTCACGTGGTGTGTTTGTGTGTGTATAGGTGTGTATTTCAGTCACGTGGTGTGTGTGTATTTTAGAGACGTGGTGTGTGTGTGTATAGGTGTGTATTTTAGTCACGTGTGTGTGTGTATAGATGTGTATTATCGTCACATGGTGTGTGTGTGTGTATGTGTGTGTATAGGTGTGTATTTTAGTCACGTGGTGTGTGTGTGTGTAGGTGTGTATTTTAGTCACGTGGTGTATTTGTGTGTGTGTGTATAGGTGTGTATTTTAGTCACGTGGTGTGTGTGTGTGTATAGGTGTGTATTTTAGTCACGTGGTGTGTGTGTGTATTTTAGTCACATGGTGTGTGTGTGTGTGTGTATAGGTGTGTATTTTAGTCACGTGGTGTGTGTGTGTGTGTATAGGTGTGTATTTTAGTCATGTGGTGTGTGTGTGTGTGTGTGTGTGTGTATAGGTGTGTATTTTAGTCACGTGGTGTGTGTGTGTGTGTGTGTATAGGTGTGTATTTTAGTCACGTGGTGTGTGTGTGTGTATAGGTGTGTATTTTAGTCACATGGTGTGTGTGTATAGGTGTGTATTTTAGTCACGTGGTGTGTGTGTGTGTGTGTATAGGTGTGTATTTTAGTCACGTGGTGTGTGTGTGTGTGTGTGTATAGGTGTGTATTTTAGTCACGTGGTGTGTGTGTGTGTATAGGTGTGTATTTTAGTCACGTGGTGTGTGTGTGTGTGTGTATAGGTGTGTATTTTAGTCACGTGGTGTGTGTGTGTGTGTGTGTATAGGTGTGTATTTTAGTCACGTGGTGTGTGTGTGTGTGTGTGTATAGGTGTGTATTTTAGTCACGTGGTGTGTGTGTGTGTGTATAGGTGTGTATTTTAGTCACGTGGTGTGTGTGTGTGTGTATAGGTGTGTATTTTAGTCACGTGGTGTGTGTGTGTGTGTGTGTATAGGTGTGTATTTTAGTCACGTGGTGTGTGTGTGTGTGTGTATAGGTGTGTATTTTAGTCACGTAGTGTGTGTGTGTGTGTGTGTGTGTATAGGTGTGTATTTTAGTCACGTGGTGTGTGTGTGTGTGTGTGTGTATAGGTGTGTATTTTAGTCATGTGGTGTGTGTGTGTGTGTATAGGTGTGTATTTTAGTCACGTGGTGTGTGTGTGTGTGTGTATAGGTGTGTATTTTAGTCACTTGGTGTGTGTGTGTGTGTGTGTGTATAAGTGTGTATTTTAGTCACGTGGTGTATTTGTGTGTGTGTGTATAGGTGTGTATTTCAGTCACGTGGTGTGTGTGTATAGGTGTGTATTTTAGTCACGTGGTGTGTGTGTGTGTGTGTGTGTGTGTATAGGTGTGTATTTTAGTCACGTGGTGTGTGTGTGTGTGTGTGTGTGTGTATAGGTGTGTATTTTAGTCAGCTGGTGTGTGTGTGTGTGTATAGGTGTGTATTTTAGTCACGTGGTTTGTGTGTGTGTGTATAGGTGTGTATTTTAGTCAGCTGGTGTGTGTGTGTGTGTATAGGTGTGTATTTTAGTCACGTGGTGTGTGTGTGTGTATGTGTATAGGTGTGTATTTTAGTCACGTGTTGTGTGTGTGTGTGTATAGGTGTGTATTGTAGTCACGTGGTGTGTGTGTGTGTATAGGTGTGTATTTTAGTCACGTGGTGTGTGTGTGTGTGTGTGTGTGTGGATAGGTGTGTATTTTAGTCACATTGTGTTTGTGTGTGTGTGTATAGGTGTGTATTTTAGTCATGTGGTGTGTGTGTGTGTGTGTGTGTGTATAGGTGTGTATTTTAGTCACCTGGTGTGTGTGTGTGTATAGGTGTGTATTTTAGTCACGTGGTGTGTGTGTGTGTGTGTATAGGTGTGTATTTTAGTCACATGGTGTGTGTGTGTGTATAGGTGTGTATTTTAGTCACGTGGTGTGTGTGTGTATAGGTGTGTATTTTAGTCACGTGGTGTGTGTGTGTATATAGGTGTGTATTTTAGTCACGTGGTGTGTGTGTGTGTGTGTGTGTGTATAGGTGTGTATTTTAGTTACATGGTGTGTGTGTGTATAGGTGTGTATTTTAGTTACATGGTGTGTGTGTGTGTATAGGTGTGTATTTTAGTCACGTGGTGTGTGTGTGTGTGTATAGGTGTGTATTTTAGTTACATGGTGTGTGTGTGTGTATAGGTGTGTATTTTAGTCATGTGGTGTGTGTGTGTATAGGTGTGTATTTTAGTCATGTGGTGTGTGTGTGTGTATAGCTGTGTGTGTAGAGGTGTGTATTTTATTCACATGGTTTGTGTGTGTGTGTGTATAGGTGCGTATTTTGGTCACGTGGTGTGTGTGTGTGTGTGTGTATAGGTGTGTATTTTAGTCACATGGTGTGTGTGTGTGTATAGGTGTGTATTTTAGTCACGTTGTGTGTGTGTGTGTATAGGTGTGTATTTTAGTCACGTTGTGTGTGTGTGTGTGTGTATAGGTGTGTATTTTAGTCACATTGTGTGTGTGTGTGTGTGTGTATAGGTGTGTATTTTAGTCACATGGTGTGTGTGTGTGTGTGTATAGGTGTGTATTTTAGTCACGTGGTGGGTGTGTGTGTGTGTGTGTATAGGTGTGTATTTTAGTCACATGGTGTGTGTGTGTGTATAGGTGTGTATTTTAGTCACGTGGTGTGTGTGTGTGTATAGGTGTGTATTTTAGTCACCTGGTGTGTGTGTGTATTTTAGTCACATGGTGTGTGTGTGTGTGTATAGGTGTGTATTTTAGTCACATGGTGTGTGTGTGTGTGTATAGGTGTGTATTTTAGTCATGTGGTGTGTGTGTGTGTGTATAGGTGTGTATTTTAGTCACGTGGTGTGTGTGTGTGTGTGTATAGGTGTGTATTTTAGTCATGTGGTGTGTGTGTGTGTGTATAGGTATGTATTTTAGTCACGTGGTGTGTGTGTGTGTGTGTATAGGTGTGTATTTTAGTCACATGGTGTGTGTGTGTGTGTATAGGTGTGTATTTTAGTCACGTGGTGTGTGTGTGTGTGTGTATAGGTGTGTATTTTAGTCATGTGGTGTGTGTGTGTGTGTATAGGTGTGTATTTTAGTCATGTGGTGTGTGTGTGTGTGTATAGGTGTGTATTTTAGTCACGTGGTGTGTGTGTGTGTGTGTATAGGTGTGTATTTTAGTCATGTGGTGTGTGTGTGTGTGTATAGGTATGTATTTTAGTCACCTGGTGTGTTTTTGTGTGTATAGGTGTATTTTAGTCACGTGGTGTGTGTGTGTGTGTATAGGTGTGTATTTTAGTCACATGGTGTGTGTGTGTGTGTATAGGTGTGTATTTTAGTCACGTGGTGTGTGTGTATAGGTGTGTATTTTAGTCATGTGGTGTGTGTGTGTGTGTGTATAGGTGTGTATTTTAGTCACGTGGTGTGTGTGTGTGTGTATAGGTGTGTATTTTAGTCACGTGGTGTGTGTGTGTGTGTGTGTATTTTAGTCACGTGGTGTGTGTGTGTGTGTGTATAGGTGTGTATTTTAGTCACATGGTGTGTGTGTGTGTGTATAGGTGTGTATTTTAGTCACGTGGTGTGTGTGTGTGTGTATAGGTGTGTATTTTAGTCACGTGGTGTGTGTGTGTGTGTGTATAGGTGTGTATTTTAGTCACGTGGTGTGTGTGTGTGTGTGTATAGGTGTGTATTTTAGTCACATGGTGTGTGTGTGTGTATAGGTGTGTATTTTAGTCACGTGGTGTGTGTGTGTGTGTGTGTGTGTGTGTGTATAGGTGTGTATTTTAGTCATGTGGTGTGTGTCTGTGTGTATAGGTGTGTATTTTATTCACCTGGTGTGTGTGTGTGTGTGTATAGGTGTGTATTTTAGTCACGTGGTGTGTGTGTGTGTGTATAGGTGTGTATTTTAGTCACCTGGTGTGTGTGTGTGTGTGTGTATAGGTGTGTATTTTAGTCACGTGGTGTGTGTGTGTGTGTGTGTATTTTAGTCACCTGGTGTGTGAGTGTGTGTATAGGTGTGTATTTTAGTCACGTGGTGTGTGTGTGTGTGTGTGTGTGTGTGTATAGGTGTGTATTTTAGTCACCTGGTGTGTGTGTGTATGTGTATAGGTGTGTATTTTAGTCACGTGGTGTGTGTGTGTGTGTATAGGTGTGTATTTTAGTCACCTGGTGTGTGTGTGTATGTGTATAGGTGTGTATTTTAGTCACGTGGTGTGTGTGTGTGTATGTGTATAGGTGTGTATTTTAGTCACGTGTTGTGTGTGTGTGTGTATAGGTGTGTATTGTAGTCACGTGGTGTGTGTGTGTGTATAGGTGTGTATTTTAGTCACGTGGTGTGTGTGTGTGTGTGTGTGTGTGGATAGGTGTGTATTTTAGTCACATTGTGTTTGTGTGTGTGTGTATAGGTGTGTATTTTAGTCATGTGGTGTGTGTGTGTGTGTGTGTGTGTATAGGTGTGTATTTTAGTCATGTGGTGTGTGTGTGTGTGTAAATAGGTGTGTATTTTAGTCATGTGGTGTGTGTGTGTGTGTGGATAGGTGTGTATTTTAGTCATGTGGTGTGTGTGTGTGTGTGTATAGGTATGTATTTTAGTCACGTGGTGTGTGTGTGTGTATAGGTGTGTATTTTAGTCACGTGGTGTGTTTGTGTGTGTATAGGTGTGTATTTTAGTCACGTGGTGTGTGTGTGTGTGTGTGTGTGTGTATAGGTGTGTATTTTAGTCATGTGGTGTGTGTGTGTGTGTGTATAGGTGTGTATTTTAGTCACGTGGTGTGTGTGTGTGTGTGTGTATAGGTGTGTATTTTAGTCACATGGTGTGTGTGTGTGTATAGGTGTGTATTTTAGTCACGTGGTGGGTGTGTGTGTGTGTGTATAGGTGTGTATTTTAGTCACCTGGTGTGTGTGTGTATAGGTGTGTATTTTAGTAACGGGGTGTGTGTGTGTGTATAGGTGTGTATTGTAGTCACGTGGTGTGTGTGTGTATTTTAGTCACATGGTGTGTGTGTGTGTGTGTATAGGTGTGTATTTTAGTCACATGGTGTGTGTGTGTGTGTGTGTGTGGATAGGTGTGTATTTTAGTCACATTGTGTGTGTGTGTGTGTGTATAGGTGTGTATTTTAGTCAAGTGGTGTGTGTGTGTGTGTGTATAGGTGTGTATTTTAGTCATGTGGTGTGTGTGTGTGTGTGTATAGATGAGGATTTTAGTCACGTGGTGTGTTTTTGTGTGTATAGGTGTGTATTTTAGTCACGTGGTGTGTGTGTGTGTGTGTGTATAGGTGTGTATTTTAGTCACATGGTGTGTGTGTGTGTGTATAGGTGTGTATTTTAGTCACGTGGTGTGTGTGTGTGTGTGTATAGGTGCGTATTTTAGTCACGTGGTGTGTGTGTGTGTGTATAGGTGTGTATTTTAGTCACGTGGTGTGTGTGTGTGTGTGTGTATAGGTGTGTATTTTAGTCACGTGGTGTGTGTCTGTGTGTATAGGTGTGTATTTTAGTCACATGGTGTGTGTGTGTGTGTATAGGTGTGTATTTTAGTCACGTGGTGTGTGTGTGTGTGTGTATAGGTGTGTATTTTAGTCACCTGGTGTGTGTGTGTGTGTATAGGTGTGTATTTTAGTCACGTGGTGTGTGTGTGTGTGTGTGTATTTTAGTCACGTGGTATGTGTGTATAGGTGTGTATTTTAGTCACCTGGTGTGTGTGTGTGTGTGTATAGGTGTGTATTTTAGTCACGTGGTGTGTGTGTGTGTGTGTATAGGTGTGTATTTTAGTCACCTGGTGTGTGTGTGTGTGTGTGTGTGTGTGTATAGGTGTGTATTTTAGTCACGTGGTGTGTGTGTGTGTGTGTATATTTTAGTCACCTGGTGTGTGTGTGTGTGTGTGTATAGGTGTGTATTTTAGTCACGTGGTGTGTGTGTGTGTGTGTGTGTATTTTAGTCACCTGGTGTGTGAGTGTGTGTATAGGTGTGTATTTTAGTCACGTGGTGTGTGTGTGTGTGTGTATAGGTGTGTATTTTAGTCACCTGGTGTGTGTGTGTGTGTATAGGTGTGTATTTTAGTCACCTGGTGTGTGTGTGTATGTGTATAGGTGTGTATTTTAGTCACGTGGTGTGTGTGTGTGTATGTGTATAGGTGTGTATTTTAGTCACGTGTTGTGTGTGTGTGTGTATAGGTGTGTATTGTAGTCACGTGGTGTGTGTGTGTGTATAGGTGTGTATTTTAGTCACGTGGTGTGTGTGTGTGTATAGGTGTGTATTTTAGTCACATTGTGTTTGTGTGTGTGTGTATAGGTGTGTATTTTAGTCATGTGGTGTGTGTGTGTGTGTGTGTGTGTATAGGTGTGTATTTTAGTCACCTGGTGTGTGTGTGTGTGTATAGGTGTGTATTTTAGTCACGTGGTGTGTGTGTGTGTGTGTGTGTGTGTATTTTAGTCACGTGGTATGTGTGTATAGGTGTGTATTTTAGTCACCTGGTGTGTGTGTGTGTGTGTATAGGTGTGTATTTTAGTCACGTGGTGTGTGTGTGTGTGTGTATAGGTGTGTATTTTAGTCACCTGGTGTGTGTGTGTGTGTGTGTGTGTGTGTATAGGTGTGTATTTTAGTCACGTGGTGTGTGTGTGTGTGTGTATATTTTAGTCACCTGGTGTGTGTGTGTGTGTGTGTATAGGTGTGTATTTTAGTCACGTGGTGTGTGTGTGTGTGTGTGTGTATTTTAGTCACCTGGTGTGTGAGTGTGTGTATAGGTGTGTATTTTAGTCACGTGGTGTGTGTGTGTGTGTGTGTGTGTGTGTGTATAGGTGTGTATTTTAGTCACCTGGTGTGTGTGTGTGTGTATAGGTGTGTATTTTAGTCACCTGGTGTGTGTGTGTATGTGTATAGGTGTGTATTTTAGTCACGTGGTGTGTGTGTGTGTATGTGTATAGGTGTGTATTTTAGTCACGTGTTGTGTGTGTGTGTGTATAGGTGTGTATTGTAGTCACGTGGTGTGTGTGTGTGTATAGGTGTGTATTTTAGTCACGTGGTGTGTGTGTGTGTGTGGATAGGTGTGTATTTTAGTCACATTGTGTTTGTGTGTGTGTGTATAGGTGTGTATTTTAGTCATGTGGTGTGTGTGTGTGTGTGTGTGTGTATAGGTGTGTATTTTAGTCATGTGGTGTGTGTGTGTGTGTAAATAGGTGTGTATTTTAGTCATGTGGTGTGTGTGTGTGTGTGGATAGGTGTGTATTTTAGTCATGTGGTGTGTGTGTGTGTGTGTATAGGTATGTATTTTAGTCACGTGGTGTGTGTGTGTGTATAGGTGTGTATTTTAGTCACGTGGTGTGTTTGTGTGTGTATAGGTGTGTATTTTAGTCACGTGGTGTGTGTGTGTGTGTGTGTGTGTGTGTATAGGTGTGTATTTTAGTCACATGGTGTGTGTGTGTGTGTGTATAGGTGTGTATTTTAGTCACGTGGTGTGTGTGTGTGTGTGTGTATAGGTGTGTATTTTAGTCACCTGGTGTGTGTGTGTATAGGTGTGTATTTTAGTCACGGGGTGTGTGTGTGTGTATAGGTGTGTATTGTAGTCACGTGGTGTGTGTGTGTATTTTAGTCACGTGGTGTG
>NC_080721.1:13271049-13276049 GCF_019097595.1 Hemibagrus wyckioides | reverse complement strand
TGGTGTGTGTGTGTATAGGTATGTATTTTAGTCACGTGGTGTGTGTGTGTGTGTGTATAGGTGTGTATTTTAGTCATGTGGTGTGTGTGTGTGTGTATAGGTGTGTATTTTAGTCACATTGTGTGTGTGTGTGTATAGGTGTGTATTTTAGTCACGTGGTGTGTGTGTGTGTGTGTGTGTATAGGTGTGTATTTTAGTCACATGGTGTGTGTGTGTGTGTATAGGTGTGTATTTTAGTCACGTGGTGTGTGCGTGTGTGTGTGTGTATAGGTGTGTATTTTAGTCATGTGGTGTGTGTGTGTGTGTGTGTATAGGTGTGTATTTTAGTCACATTGTGTGTGTGTGTGTATAGGTGTGTATTTTAGTCACGTGGTGTGTGTGTGTGTGTGTGTATAGGTGTGTATTTTAGTCACATGGTGTGTGTGTGTGTATAGGTGTGTATTTTAGTCACGTGGTGTGTGTGTGTGTGTGTGTGTATAGGTGTGTATTTTAGTCATGTTGTGTGTGTGTGTGTGTGTGTGTGTGTATAGGTATGTATTTTAGTCACGTGGTGTGTGTGTGTATTGGTGTGTATTTTAGTCATGTGGTGTGTGTGTATAGATGTGTATTTTAGTCAAGTGGTGTGTGTGTGTGTGTGTGTATAGGTGTGTATTGTAGTCACGTGGTGTGTGTGTGTGTATAGGTGTGTATTTTAGTCACGTGGTGTGTGTGTGTGTGTGTGTGTGTGGATAGGTGTGTATTTTAGTCATATTGTGTTTGTGTGTGTGTGTATAGGTGTGTATTTTAGTCATGTGGTGTGTGTGTGTGTGTGTGTGTGTATAGGTGTGTATTTTAGTCATGTGGTGTGTGTGTGTGTGTAAATAGGTGTGTATTTTAGTCATGTGGTGTGTGTGTGTGTGGATAGGTGTGTATTTTAGTCATGTGGTGTGTGTGTGTGTGTGTGTGTATAGGTATGTATTTTAGTCACGTGGTGTGTGTGTGTGTATAGGTGTGTATTTTAGTCACGTGGTGTGTTTGTGTGTGTATAGGTGTGTATTTTAGTCACGTGGTGTGTGTGTGTGTGTGTGTGTGTGTATAGGTGTGTATTTTAGTCACATGGTGTGTGTGTGTGTGTGTATAGGTGTGTATTTTAGTCACGTGGTGTGTGTGTGTGTGTGTGTGTGTATGTGTGTGTATATAGGTGTGTATTTTAGTCACCTGGTGTGTGTGTATAGGTGTGTATTTTAGTCACCTGGTGTGTGTGTGTGTGTGTGTGTGTATAGGTGTGTATTTTAGTCACCTGGTGTGTGTGTGTGTGTGTGTATATAGGTGTGTATATTAGTCACCTGGTGTGTGTGTGTGTGTGTGTGTGTGTATATATATAGGTGTGTATTTTAGTCACGTGGTGTGTGTGTGTGTGTATATAGGTGTGTATTTTAGTCACCTGGTGTGTGTGTGTGTGTATAGGTGTGTATTTTAGTCACCTGGTGTGTGTGTGTGTGTGTGTATAGGTGTGTATTTTAGTCACATGGTGTGTGTGTGTGTGTGTATAGGTGTGTATTTTAGTCACATGGTGTGTGTGTGTGTGTGTGTGTGTATATATAGGTGTGTATTTTAGTCACATGGTGTGTGTGTGTGTGTGTGTATATATAGGTGTGTATTTTAGTCACCTGGTGTGTGTGTGTGTGTATAGGTGTGTATTTTAGTCACATGGTGTGTGTGTGCGTGTATAGGTGTGTATTTTAGTCACCTGGTGTGTGTGTGTGTGTGTGTGTGTGTATAGGTGTGTATTTTAGTCACGTGGTGTGTGTGTGTGTGTATAGGTGTGTATTTTAGTCACGTGGTGTGTGTGTGTGTGTATATAGGTGTGTATTTTAGTCACCTGGTGTGTGTGTGTGTGTGTGTGAGTGTGTGTATAGGTGTGTATTTTAGTCACTTGGTGTGTGTGAGTGTGTGTATAGGTGTTTATTTTAGTTACATGGTGTGTGTGTGTGTGTATAGGTGTGTATTTTAGTTACATGGTGTGTGTGTGTATAGATGTGTATTTTAGTTACATGGTGTGTGTGTGTGTGAATAGGTGTGTATTTTAGTTACATGGTGTGTGTGTGTATTTTAGTTACATGGTGTGTGTGTGTGTGTGTGTGTGTATAGGTGTGTATTTTAGTCACCTGGTGCGTGCGTGTGTGTGTGTGTGTATAGGTGTGTATTTTAGTCACCTGGTGTGTGCGTGTGTGTGTGTGTGTATAGGTGTGTGTTTTAGTCACCTGGTGTGTGCGTGTGTGTGTGTGTGTATAGGTGTGTATTTTAGTCACCTGGTGTGTGTGTGTGTGTGTGTGTGTATAGGTGTGTATTTTAGTCACGTGGTGTGTGTGTGTGTGTATATAGGTGTGTATTTTAGTCACATGGTGTGTGTGTGTGTGTGTGTATAGGTGTGTATTTTAGTCACCTGGTGTGTGTGTGTGTGTGTGTGTGAGTATATAAGTGTGTATTTTAGTCACCTGGTGTGTGTGTATAGGTGTGTATTTTAGTCACCTGGTGTGTGTGTGTGTATATAGGTGTGTATTTTAGTCACCTGGTGTGTGTGTATAGGTGTGTATTTTAGTCACATGTGTGTATAGGTGTGTATTTTAGTCACCTGGTGTGTGTGTGTGCATAGGTGTGTATTTTAGTTACATGGTGTGTGTGTATAAGTGTGTATTTTAGTCACATGGGGTGTGTGTGTGTGTATATAGGTGTGTATTTTAGTCACATGGTGTGTGTGTGTGTGTATAGGTGTGTATTTTAGTCACCTGGTGTGTGTGTGTGTGTATAGGTGTGTATTTTAGTCACCTGGTGTGTGTGTGTGTGTATATAGGTGTGTATTTTAGTCACATGGTGTGTGTGTGTGTGTATGTATAGGTGTGTATTTTAGTCACGTGGTGTGTGTGTGTGTGTGTGTATAGGTGTGTATTTTAGTCATGTGGTGTGTGTGTGTGTGTATAGGTGTGTATTTTAGTCACATGGTGTGTGTGTGTGTGTATAGGTGTGTATTTTAGTCACGTGGTGTGTGTGTGTGTGTGTGTATAGGTGTGTATTTTAGTCACATGGTGTGTGTGTGTGTGTATAGGTGTGTATTTTAGTCACGTGGTGTGTGTGTGTGTGTGTATAGGTGTGTATTGTAGTCATGTGGTGTGTATGTGTATAGGTATGTATTTTAGTCGCGTGGTGTGTGTGTGTGTGTATAGGTGTGTATTGTAGTCATGTGGTGTGTGTGTGTATAGGTATGTATTTTAGTCACGTGGTGTGTGTGTGTGTGTGTATAGGTGTGTATTTTAGTCATGTGGTGTGTGTGTGTGTGTATAGGTGTGTATTTTAGTCACATTGTGTGTGTGTGTGTATAGGTGTGTATTTTAGTCACGTGGTGTGTGTGTGTGTGTGTGTGTATAGGTGTGTATTTTAGTCACATGGTGTGTGTGTGTGTGTATAGGTGTGTATTTTAGTCACGTGGTGTGTGCGTGTGTGTGTGTGTATAGGTGTGTATTTTAGTCATGTGGTGTGTGTGTGTGTGTGTGTATAGGTGTGTATTTTAGTCACATTGTGTGTGTGTGTGTATAGGTGTGTATTTTAGTCACGTGGTGTGTGTGTGTGTGTGTGTATAGGTGTGTATTTTAGTCACATGGTGTGTGTGTGTGTATAGGTGTGTATTTTAGTCACGTGGTGTGTGTGTGTGTGTGTGTGTATAGGTGTGTATTTTAGTCATGTTGTGTGTGTGTGTGTGTGTGTGTGTGTATAGGTATGTATTTTAGTCACGTGGTGTGTGTGTGTATTGGTGTGTATTTTAGTCACGTGGTGTGTGTGTATAGATGTGTATTTTAGTCAAGTGGTGTGTGTGTGTGTGTTTGTATAGGTGTGTATTTTAGTCACCTGGTGTGTGTGTGTGTAGGTGTGTATTTTAGTCACCTGGTGTGTGTGTGTGTGTATAGGTGTGTATTTTAGTCACCTGGTGTGTGTGTGTATGTGTATAGGTGTGTATTTTAGTCACGTGGTGTGTGTGTGTGTGTATAGGTGTGTATTTTAGTCACCTGGTGTGTGTGTGTATGTGTATAGGTGTGTATTTTAGTCACGTGGTGTGTGTGTGTGTGTATGTGTATAGGTGTGTATTTTAGTCACGTGTTGTGTGTGTGTGTGTATAGGTGTGTATTGTAGTCACGTGGTGTGTGTGTGTGTATAGGTGTGTATTTTAGTCACGTGGTGTGTGTGTGTGTGTGTGTGTGTGGATAGGTGTGTATTTTAGTCATATTGTGTTTGTGTGTGTGTGTATAGGTGTGTATTTTAGTCATGTGGTGTGTGTGTGTGTGTGTGTGTGTGTGTATAGGTGTGTATTTTAGTCATGTGGTGTGTGTGTGTGTGTAAATAGGTGTGTATTTTAGTCATGTGGTGTGTGTGTGTGTGGATAGGTGTGTATTTTAGTCATGTGGTGTGTGTGTGTGTGTGTGTGTATAGGTATGTATTTTAGTCACGTGGTGTGTGTGTGTGTATAGGTGTGTATTTTAGTCACGTGGTGTGTTTGTGTGTGTATAGGTGTGTATTTTAGTCACGTGGTGTGTGTGTGTGTGTGTGTGTATAGGTGTGTATTTTAGTCACCTGGTGTGTGTGTGTGTGTCTGTGTATTTTAGTCACGTGGTGTATTTTTGTGTGTGTGTGTGTTTGTGTATAGGTGTGTATTTTAGTCACCTGGTGTGTGTGTCTGTGTATTTTAGTCACGTGGTGTATTTTTGTGTGTGTGTGTGTTTGTGTATAGGTGTGTATTTTAGTCACCTGGTGTGTGTGTTTGTGTGTGTGTATATAGGTGTGTATATTAGTCACCTGGTGTGTGTGTGTGTGTGTGTGTGTGTATATATATAGGTGTGTATTTTAGTCACGTGGTGTGTGTGTGTGTGTATATAGGTGTGTATTTTAGTCACCTGGTGTGTGTGTGTGTGTATAGGTGTGTATTTTAGTCACCTGGTGTGTGTGTGTGTGTGTGTATAGGTGTGTATTTT
>NC_080721.1:13263549-13268549 GCF_019097595.1 Hemibagrus wyckioides | reverse complement strand
TGGTGTGTGTATAGGTGTGTATTTTAGTCACCTGGTGTGTGTGTGTGTGTGTATAGGTGTGTATTTTAGTCACCTGGTGTGTGTGTGTGTGTGTGTGTGTGTATAGGTGAGTATTTTAGTCACCTGGTGTGTGTGTGTGTGTGTGTGTATAGGTGAGTATTTTAGTCACCTGGTGTGTGTGTGTGTGTGTGTGTGTATAGGTGTGTATTTTAGTCACGTGGTGTGTGTGTGTGTGTGTATATAGGTGTGTATTTTAGTCACCTGGTGTGTGTGTGTGTGTGTGTGTGTATAGGTGTGTATTTTAGTCACATGGTGTGTGTGTGTATAGGTGTGTATTTTAGTCATGTTGTGTGTGTGTGTGTGTGTGTGTGTAGGTGTGTATTTTAGTCACCTGGTGTGTGCGTGTGTGTGTGTGTATAGGTGTGTATTTTAGTCACCTGGTGTGTGTGTGTGTGTGTATAGGTGTGTATTTTAGTCACGTGGTGTGTGTGTGTGTGTATATAGGTGTGTATTTTAGTCACATGGTGTGTGTGTGTGTGTATAGGTGTGTATTTTAGTCACCTGGTGTGTGTGTGTGTGTGTGTGTGTGAGTATATAGGTTTGTATTTTAGTCACCTGGTGTGTGTGTGTGTGTGTGTGAATATAGGTGTGTATTTTAGTCACCTGGTGTGTGTGTGTGTGTGTGTGAGTGTATAGGTGTGTATTTTAGTCACATGTGTGTATAGGTGTGTATTTTAGTCACCTGGTGTGTGTGTGTGTATAGGTGTGTATTTTAGTCACATGGTGTGTGTGTGTGTGTATAGGTGTGTATTTTAGTCACCTGGTGTGTGTGTGTGTGTATAGGTGTGTATTTTAGTCACCTGGTGTGTGCGTGTGTGTGTGTGTGTATAGGTGTGTATTTTAGTTACATGGTGTGTGTGTGTATAGGTGTGTATTTTAGTCACCTGGTGTGTGTGTGTGTGTATAGGTGTGTATTTTAGTCACCTGGTGTGTGTGTGTGTGTATAGGTGTGTATTTTAGTCACATGGGGTGTGTGTGTGTGTATAGGTGTGTATTTTAGTCACCTGGTGTGTGCGTGTGTGTATAGGTGTGTATTTTAGTCACCTGGTGTGTGTGTGTGTGTATAGGTGTGTATTTTAGTCACATGGGGTGTGTGTGTGTGTATAGGTGTGTATTTTAGTCACCTGGTGTGTGCGTGTGTGTGTGTGTGTATAGGTGTGTATTTTAGTCACCTGGTGTGTGCGTGTGTGTGTGTGTGTATAGGTGTGTATTTTAGTCACCTGGTGTGTGTGTGTGTGTGTGTGTGTGTATAGGTGTGTATTTTAGTCACGTGGTGTGTGTGTGTGTGTATATAGGTGTGTATTTTAGTCACGTGGTGTGTGTGTGTGTGTATATAGGTGTGTATTTTAGTCACCTGGTGTGTGCGTGTGTGTGTGTGTGTATAGGTGTGTATTTTAGTCACCTGGTGTGTGTGTGTGTGTGTGTGTGTATAGGTGTGTATTTTAGTCACGTGGTGTGTGTGTGTGTGTATATAGGTGTGTATTTTAGTCACATGGTGTGTGTGTGTGTGTGTGTATAGGTGTGTATTTTAGTCACCTGGTGTGTGTGTGTGTGTGTGTGAGTATATAAGTGTGTATTTTAGTCACCTGGTGTGTGTGTATAGGTGTGTATTTTAGTCACCTGGTGTGTGTGTGTGTATATAGGTGTGTATTTTAGTCACCTGGTGTGTGTGTATAGGTGTGTATTTTAGTCACATGTGTGTATAGGTGTGTATTTTAGTCACCTGGTGTGTGTGTGTGTATAGGTGTGTATTTTAGTTACATGGTGTGTGTGTATAAGTGTGTATTTTAGTCACATGGGGTGTGTGTGTGTGTATATAGGTGTGTATTTTAGTCACATGGTGTGTGTGTGTGTGTATAGGTGTGTATTTTAGTCACCTGGTGTGTGTGTGTGTGTATAGGTGTGTATTTTAGTCACCTGGTGTGTGTGTGTGTGTATATAGGTGTGTATTTTAGTCACATGGTGTGTGTGTGTGTGTGTGTATAGGTGTGTATTTTAGTCACATGGTGTGTGTGTGTGTGTGTGTGTGTGTATATATAGGTGTTTATTTTAGTCACATGGTGTGTGTATAGGTGTGTATTTTAGTCACCTGGTGTGTGCGTGTGTGTGTGTGTGTATAGGTGTGTATTTTAGTCACCTGGTGTGTGTGTGTGTGTGTGTGTGTATAGGTGTGTATTTTAGTCACCTGGTGTGTGTGTGTGTGTGTATAGGTGTGTATTTTAGTCACGTGGTGTGTGTGTGTGTGTATATAGGTGTGTATTTTAGTCACCTGGTGTGTGTGTGTGTGTGTGTGTATAGGTGTGTATTTTAGTCACATGGTGTGTGTGTGTATAGGTGTGTATTTTAGTCACATGTGTGTATAGGTGTGTATTTTAGTCACCTGGTGTGTGTGTGTGTATAGGTGTGTATTTTAGTTACATGGTGTGTGTGTGTATAGGTGTGTATATTAGTCACATGGGGTGTGTGTGTGTGTATATAGGTGTGTATTTTAGTCACATGGTGTGTGTGTGTGTGTATAGGTGTGTATTTTAGTCACCTGGTGTGTGTGTGTGTGTGTGTATAGGTGTGTATTTTAGTCACCTGGTGTGTGTGTGTGTGTATATAGGTGTGTATTTTAGTCACCTGGTGTGTGTGTGTGTGTATAGGTGTGTATTTTAGTCACCTGGTGTGTGTGTGTGTGTATAGGTGTGTATTTTAGTCACCTGGTGTGTGTGTGTGTGTGTGTATATAGGTGTGTATTTAAGTCACCTGGTGTGTGTGTGTGTGTGTGTGTGTATATATATAGGTGTGTATTTTAGTCACGTGGTGTGTGTGTGTGTGTATATAGGTGTGTATTTTAGTCACCTGGTGTGTGTGTGTGTGTGTGTGTGTGTGTGTGTGTGTATAGGTGTGTATTTTAGTCACCTGGTGTGTGTGTGTGTGTGTATAGGTGTGTATTTTAGTCACATGGTGTGTGTGTGTGTGTGTATATATAGGTGTTTATTTTAGTCACATGGTGTGTGTGTGTGTGTATAGGTGTGTATTTTAGTCACCTGGTGTGTGTGTGTGTGTGTGTATAGGTGTGTATTTTAGTCACATGGTGTGTGTGTGTGTGTATAGGTGTGTATTTTAGTCACATGGTGTGTGTGTGTGTGTGTGTGTGTGTGTATATATAGGTGTTTATTTTAGTCACATGGTGTGTGTATAGGTGTGTATTTTAGTCACCTGGTGTGTGTGTGTGTGTGTATAGGTGTGTATTTTAGTCACCTGGTGTGTGTGTGTGTGTGTGTGTGTGTATAGGTGAGTATTTTAGTCACCTGGTGTGTGTGTGTGTGTGTGTGTATAGGTGAGTATTTTAGTCACCTGGTGTGTGTGTGTGTGTGTGTGTGTGTATAGGTGTGTATTTTAGTCACGTGGTGTGTGTGTGTGTGTGTATATAGGTGTGTATTTTAGTCACCTGGTGTGTGTGTGTGTGTGTGTGTGTGTGTGTGTATAGGTGTGTATTTTAGTCACATGGTGTGTGTGTGTATAGGTGTGTATTTTAGTCATGTTGTGTGTGTGTGTGTGTGTGTGTAGGTGTGTATTTTAGTCACCTGGTGTGTGTGTGTGTGTGTGTGTATAGGTGTGTATTTTAGTCACCTGGTGTGTGTGTGTGTGTGTATAGGTGTGTATTTTAGTCACATGGTGTGTGTGTGTGTATATAGGTGTGTATTTTAGTCACATGGTGTGTGTGTGTGTGTATAGGTGTGTATTTTAGTCACCTGGTGTGTGTGTGTGTGTGTGTGTGTGAGTATATAGGTTTGTATTTTAGTCACCTGGTGTGTGTGTGTGTGTGTGTGAATATAGGTGTGTATTTTAGTCACCTGGTGTGTGTGTGTGTGTGTGTGAGTGTATAGGTGTGTATTTTAGTCACATGTGTGTATAGGTGTGTATTTTAGTCACCTGGTGTGTGTGTGTGTATAGGTGTGTATTTTAGTCACATGGTGTGTGTGTGTGTGTATAGGTGTGTATTTTAGTCACCTGGTGTGTGTGTGTGTGTATAGGTGTGTATTTTAGTCACCTGGTGTGTGTGTGTGTGTGTGTGTGTATATAGGTGTGTATTATAGTCACCTGGTGTGTGTGTATAGGTGTGTATTTTATTCACCTGGTGTGTGCGTGTGTGTGTGTGTGTATAGGTGTGTATTTTAGTCACCTGGTGTGTGTGTGTGTGTGTGTGTGTGTGTGTATAGGTGTGTATTTTAGTCACCTGGTGTGTGTGTGTGTGTGTGTGTGTATAGGTGTGTATTTTAGTCACGTGGTGTGTGTGTGTGTGTATAGGTGTGTATTTTAGTCACCTGGTGTGTGTGTGTGTGTATAGGTGTGTATTTTACTCACATGGTGTGTGTGTGTGTGTATAGGTGTGTATTTTAGTCACATGGTGTGTGTGTGTGTGTGTGTGTGTGTGTATATATAGGTGTTTATTTTAGTCACATGGTGTGTGTATAGGTGTGTATTTTAGTCACCTGGTGTGTGCGTGTGTGTGTGTGTGTATAGGTGTGTATTTTAGTCACCTGGTGTGTGTGTGTATAGGTGTGTATTTTAGTCACCTGGTGTGTGTGTGTGTGTGTGTGTATAGGTGTGTATTTTAGTCACGTGGTGTGTGTGTGTGTGTATATAGGTGTGTATTTTAGTCACCTGGTGTGTGTGTGTGTGTATAGGTGTGTATTTTAGTCACATGGTGTGTGTGTGTATAGGTGTGTATTTTAGTCACATGTGTGTATAGGTGTGTATTTTAGTCACCTGGTGTGTGTGTGTGTATAGGTGTGTATTTTAGTTACATGGTGTGTGTGTGTATAGGTGTGTATTTTAGTCACATGGGGTGTGTGTGTGTGTATATAGGTGTGTATTTTAGTCACATGGTGTGTGTGTGTGTGTATAGGTGTGTATTTTAGTCACCTGGTGTGTGTGTGTGTATAGGTGTG